>NC_037688.1:27483414-27633015 GCF_003255815.1 Theropithecus gelada
TTTTTTTTTTTTTTTTTTTTTTTTTTTTTTTTTTTGAGACGGAGTCTTGCTCTGTCGCCCAGGCTGGAGTGCAGTGGCCGGATCTCAGCTCACTGCAAGCTCCGCCTCCCAGGTTCACGCCATTCTCCTGCCTCAGCCTCCCGAGTAGCTGGGACTACAGGCGTCCGCCACCTCGCCCGGCTAATTTTTTGTAATTTGTAGTAGAGACGAGGTTTCACCGTGTTAGCCAGGATGGTCTCGATCTCCTGACTTTGTGATCCACCCATCTCGGCCTCCCAAAGTGCTGGGATTACAGGCTTGAGCCACCGCGCCCGGCCCTTTCTAGACTCTTAAGAAAAAATAAATTAACCAGCAATGCTTAAAGAGGTGGTAAACACAAGCCAATCCATTTTCATTCCAGCTGAATTTCATGCTTCAGAGTAATGGCTGTTAGCCAGAATCACTTGTGAAGCTTTATACACCTATACTTTCTGTGATCTTATTCCCTGTAAACACTTATTCAGTAGTCGGTCTGTGATGAAATCCCAAGCATCTTCATTGAGGTTAAAAAAAAAAAATACATATATCTACATGAAATTCTGGTATTCCCTATTGAAAACCAGTCTTAAGTTAGAGGCATTCTGCAGTTGTATGGAGAGTAAGGGAAACAAAGTTAAAATGGAAAAAATTAAGAGGCAGAAGTAATGAATTTGGTCATTTGTTTATTGTCACTCATCGTAGACACTTATTTTTGATCTCTGTAAACATCAGCTTGTATCTCAAAGTATGAGGTCTGAATACTTGCTTATGGGTGATAATCTTTGTGTAGAACACAAAAGACAAAGTGGGGCCAGGTGCAGTAGCTCACACCTGTAATACCAGCACCTTGAGAAGCCAAGGTGGTAGAATCGCTTGAGCCCAGGAATTCAAGACCAGCCTGGACAACATGGTGAGACCCTGTCTCTACTAAAAAAAAAAAAAAAAAAAAGAAAGTATTAGCTGGATATGGTGGCATGAGCCTGTAGGCCCAGCATACTTGGGACATTGAAGTGTAAGGATCACTTGAGCCTGAGAGGTCGAGGCTGCAATGAGCCATGATTGTGCCACTGCACTCCATCTGGACAACAGAGTGAGACGAGAAGAGAGAGAGAGAGACAGACAGACAGACAAGACAGAGCAAGTGCCTTGTTGATTTCTTCAGTTTTGGCTCAAAGAAGGGAAAAAATTTGTGTGTATAAATAGAAAAAAAGAAAACTAACTTTTTAAGGCTTTAAAAATAACTGAAAGTGAAGACCCTGATTTATGAAAAGTGTTTTTTGTTAATCAGAAAATTGGTGATTTAGATGATAATGGGGTAGAAGTTGGAAGATAGGATGTGAGTGGACAGAGTATTTGGATTAAAAAACATAGGTAACATTTTTAGTTCAGGTAGTAGGCTATTCTGGTAATGACAGAAAGGAAAACAAGATGGGTTTTTTTGGTTTTTGTTTGTCTAATATTTTTGTTTTTCCTTTCTAAGATTATGGTATAAAAACAGGAATTTATGTTTTAGAATTGTTTGAGTAGAATCACTTAAGGTAGATGATTTGCTTATTCATTCATTTGTTTATTAAGCACATTATTGAAATGCCAATTATGTGCCAGGCACAATAATATAGTAAGTAAAATAGATGGCATTCCTAACCTCAGTGTTACTTTAATTGCATAGACAGGAATGCTGGGGAAAGAATTTATCTTTCAGCCAGCTATTCTCCTGCCTGGGACCCAGCTTTAACTAGTCTTGGCTCTACAAAGCAAGTCGTAACCTAATTGGAACATTATTGCTTCTCTGTAAAAACTGAGGGTTACACCAAATACTTTCACCACTTCTACCTCTAAAATTCTATGCTTTTAATGTGAATTTTAGATTAATTTAGATTAGATTAAACCCTTAAAACTACATTCATTACATTCTTACCATTCTTGCATTGCCCTCTGTATTATAATTTCTTCTCTCCTACTACCTTTTTTCCCTCATAGCTCATGTGTCTTGATACAGTTTTGATTGGCTATTTATGTGCTTTCAGTCAACCTCACTGGACTGAAAGCTTTCTGGGAACAGACTCGCGTTTCTGTGTACATGTGATTTACTGTGTTTGTACCTATGCACATGAAATGAACAAATGGTGACAAAATTAGTTTTTTCTTATTTTTGAAGATGCTGTTGATATTACCTTGTGAATTTAATATTAGACTTTTTTCAAGATCAAAAATAATAATATATGTAAAATAATATAAATTGTAATTCTGCTTGTTTCTTTTCATTGATAGATTATTATGTATGTTTACAAGGACATGATTAGTTTAGAGAGGAATGATTATTAAATATATGGTTATATAATATGGTTAGCTGTTAATAGCCATGGAACAGATCTCTATTCAGTATTGGTTTTATAAGCACTCAGCAAAATTCTGTTTTAAGTATGTGTTCTAAATTTTAAAATAAACGTATGTTGACATTTTTCTATTGCTTACATTCCAGAAATGAGCTTGTTTTACTGGTAACAATTAAATGTGAGTTTAGTAAGGGTAGAAAAATTGGAGGAAACTGGAGTCTCCTTTTCTCTTTAACAGATGTCTTCCTCTGTTTGTCAGCCATAAGAAAATGCTTTAGGCAAGATAATTTATAAACAATAGAAATGCATTGCTGACAGTCTGGAGTCTGAAGTCTGGAGAGTCCAAGATGAAGGCAACAACAGATTCTGTGTCTGCTGAGGGTTTGCTCTCTGCTTTGAAGATGATGCCTTCTTCACTGTGTACCCATGTGGTGAAGGGCCAAGGCAGCGTCCTTCAATCTCTTTTATAAGGGCACTCATTCCATTTTGGGAGGGCAGAGCCCTCATGACTTACTTCCTAAAGGGCCTCATCTCTTAACACTATTACATTGGGTTTTAGATTCCAACATGAATTTTGGCAGGACACTAACACTTAGACTGTAGCACCAGACAAGCCAGCAGTCACTGTAATTTAAGTCCCTTAGAATGGAAGGTCCATGAAGACAGATTTTTGTCTGTTTTGTTGTTGATGTATCCCCAGAACCTGGAAGAGTGCCTGATGTACATCAGGCAGTCCATAAATATTTATTGAGTGAATGACTACATGAATAAATGAATGAGAATATTTACTAAGCTGTGCTTCATTTTATAGCAAGTACAATGTTGTTTCTTCACCACTGATATATTCATTTATTCTCTTATTTATTAGCAGTATTTCTGAAATAATATTAAAATTAGAAGTTTTATTGAAGCTTGCTTTGCAACTTAGAATTATTACCCAGTAACTTTCCTTAATATTTTGATAACCTCATCAAGAAACACTGAGTATCTCTTCTAAGTAGAGTACTGCCGAACCTTAGAGAAGACATGACATAGCTTTGGTCCATGAAGGGTTTTCAACCCATTTGGAGAAGTAGGAAATAGATATAAAGTGATTTGTAACAACCTGAGGGGTGTCAAAGAAATGGTACATGTAGGAAATTAATGTTATATTCAAGTGAAAATTTGATATTGTTTATGTATATTATTCAACTTTTTTAAAATTTGCCTTAAAATATGGAAAGGAAGCATAAGTATACCATTGTTTTAATAGTTATCTTTGATGAGATCATGGGCAAGTTGAATTTTTATTTCTTACATGTATTTTTAAAAGCAAGCAATAACTCGAAATAAATTAATCTAGGCCAGGAACAGTGGTTCATGACTATAATCCCAGCACTTTGGGAGACTGAGGCAGGAGGACCACTTGAGTCCAAGAATTCGAGACCAGACTGGACAACAAAAGGAGACCCTGTCTCTACAAAGCACATACACACAGACACACACACACAGACACACACACACACACACACACCAAAAACTAGCTAGGCATAGTGGCATACACCTGTGGTCCCAGCTACTCGGGAAGCTGAGGTAGAAGGATCAGTTTAGGCCCGGGAGCTTGAGACTGCCGTGAGCTGTGATCGTGCCACTACACTCCAGTTTGGGTGACAGGGCGAAATCCTGTCTCAAAACAAAACAAAACAAAAATTCTAGTTCTAGGACAGATTTGGTATAAAAAACAAAAGTAAAGCAGGCTTAAAGCAGGATATGTGTTTAGTAACATCAATTGCTAGACCTCTCTCCTGTTTATGTATTCACTTGGATGTCCCATAGGCATCCAAATTCATCATTTAAAACTGAATTCTCCTCTTTCCAGGTTTACTCTTAACTCCTATATTCTCTATCACGGGAAATGGCACCATCTTTTATCAATTTTCCCAAGCCAGAGTTCCTATGTGCTACTTGGAACTCTCTTTTTTTCCCTCTCCCTTCCCCTCTGTAGCCAGTCACCCAATTTAGTTCATCCATTTAAACAGCTTTAAATTCATAGCCTATTGACTATTTTCACTGCCACTTCCTTTGTTCAGGATTTCATTATTTCTTACTTGGGCTATTGGAAAAACATTCTTACTCATCTCCATCTGTAGGACCTAATCTATTCTCTGTATTCCTGGTAGGATGATCTTCCTCAAATATATGTTTGAGTTTCATTTCTTTGCTTAAAACCCTCAAAGGCTCCCTGTGTGCTGAGGGATAAAACCCTTACTGCTTAGCATGATACATAAGCCCTGTCATAATCTGGCCTCACCCTGCCTTTAGTAGTTTCATCTCATGTTACTGCTTGTAACTTCCATGTTCTGAGTAACTGAGTTACTTAAAAAACTGAGATGAAAATACTCTTTTTGTTCAGATTTGCTTTTATAGTTTCTCCTTCCTTTCCCAAATCTGTCTGCTAAATAGCCATTTCAGTATTCAAGATTGACTTCAGGTGTACATCCTCTGTGCTGCCTTCTCAGACCCTCCACAGATAACATTAAAGGTTCCTTCTCCAGTTGTGTAACACTGCATACTTTATTAAAGCACATACGGCATTATTTTAAACTTGACTCATTTTATTGTCTCTAGACTGTGAACTGCTTAATAAGGGTGATTTTCTTTTGTATTGTGTCCCTAGATGAGTGCAGGTGCTAAATAAATGTTGAATGAATGTTTAATTACTGCTCTGTCAGGCTGAAGGTGATAGTGAAGAGGAGCTGGCATGGACAAAAGTACTTAGCCCCTGTGAGTGTGGCAAATAAGGTGTCAAACAAGTAATTATATGACCAAGAGAAGACTCATGGTATATGGTGTAACCAAGATTCTGTTGCCTTTTTCAACCAAAATATTTTTTTAAATTTTTTTTTAACAGAAAGCATAGCAAAAGTGAGAGGGAGAACAAGGTAGATTGGTCTTTTCTCTCTTTTCTTTCTTTTCTTCTTTTTCTTTTTTCTTTTCTTTTTTTTTTTTTCTTTCGAGACAAGATCTTGCTCTGTCAGCCTAGAATGTAGTGGCATAATCACAGCTCATCACAGCCTTGACATCCTGGGCTCAAGCAATCCTTCTGCTCGGCCTCCCAAAGTGCTGCGATTATAGGCATAAGCCACCAGGCTCGGCCCTGGATTGGTTTTTGATTGCCAGATATCTAAAAATGAAGACATGAAATAAGTTTGTTTACTCTGATAGATTCATTTCTTTGCAAATTGAGATCTTATAATGTGTAACTACAGTTACATAGCTGAATTTTTTGAATCCTTAGTAATTAATAAATTCCTAATGAACCGTATGCCTGTATGCACTTTTTGGAACCATCTTGAACTTACAAAAGAGTTGTGAATATAGTGCAAATAATTTATTTCTTTTTTTCTGAATCACTTGAGAATAAGTTGCTGACATGGTTCCTCATTGCCTCCCAATACTTTGGTGTTTCCAACAAATAAGAATATTCCCTTACATAACCACAATATAGCTACCAAAATAAACATCAATACATTTTTTTTTCACCTACTCCTCAGATCCTATTTGGGTTTTGCAAATTGTCCCAATAATTTCCTGTATAGCAAAAGGATCCAGTTTAGAATTGTATGTCCATTTAGTTGTCATATCTCTTTAGTTTATTTCAGTCTGAAATCATTCCTTGGTGTTTCCTGGGCTTTTATGGTTTTCTTTTTCTTTTTCTTTTCTTTTCTTTTTTTTTTTCTTTTTTTTTTTTTTGAGACAGAATCTTGCTCTGTTACCCAGGCTGGAGTGCAGTGGTACGGTCTTGGCTTACTGCAGCCTCCTCCTCCCACCACTCCCAGCTAATTTTTTTTTTTTTTTTTTTTGAGATGGAGTCTCACTGTTGCTCAGGCTGGAGTGCAGTGCCGCGACCTCGGCTCACTGCAACCTCCTCCTCCTGAGTTCAAGAGATTCTTCTGCCTCAACCTCCCGAGTAGCTGGGATTACAGGCATGTGCCACCATACCCAGCTAATTTTTATATTTTAGTAGAGATGGGGTTTCACCGTGTTGGCCAGGTTGCTCTTGAACTCCCCACCTCAGGTGATCCGCCCACCTTGGCCTCCCAAAGTGCTGGAATTACAGTCCTGAGCCACCGCACCCGACCCATGCTGTCTTTTGTGTCCTTTTGATATGCTGCCATAATTCTTTGAGTACTTTCTTACCTTTAGTAAAACAAGACATTCCAGGTTCATCTTCTATTTTGCCTGTCCTAGCCCTGACACTACCTGTTTCTCTGAAAAGCGCTGGTTACTTTTGGGGTGCTGCTTCTCCTAGGACCTTTCAGAGGACAGAAGCTAGGGAATATATGTATATTTATATGTCTGTACATACACACACACACACATATACACACATTTATGCCTATATTTTTCTATCCATACATATTGACTAAGGAGTTCACATCAGTACCTCCGGTTGCAATGGAATACTGTAGGGTTCCTTCTTCTTTTCTCCCTATGTTTGTAACTCATTGTTTGACAAACATGATTTCCTTTCATCTTATTGAGAAACTTGATTTCCTTTCATATTATTATGTTTACTTATTTGATCAATCTCCTGTTGTAACCAATCTCCCATTGCTACTGCCTCCCACTTTCTGGCACATTAATACCCTAATTACCCAACTTGGCCTCTCATAGCTTGCCTCCTACATGGATGTTCTTGACACTTGGGGCTGTCCTGCTCACCTGTGAACCCTTCCAGTCTACTTGGTTTCTTACTCCCCACTTTGGGCAGCCCTACTAGGTAGATAGCCTCCTATCTTGCTCATCCTGCTAGGATTTTGAATCCTGCCTAAAACTGCCCTTTGCTCCTGCTCCCTCAACCCCTGTAGATGTCTTCCGTACCCCATTTGAACTCCAACACCCCATTCTGGGCTGCCCATCTATGGAAATGCCCTCTTTAGTCAGTCTTCTACTTTCCCACCTTAGGCAACCCTTCTACACAGATGCCCTCCTTATTCGGCTCAGGCTCCAAGGCCTCACATGCCCTCCTCACCCTGTGTGGATTGTAACTCCCCGTGCTGGGCTCCCCCTCTCTTGCCCGGTGGGCACACTGTTTATACCTGCTGGGTAACATCTGATACCCAACCTCAGGCAATCCTTCTGTGTGGACATCCTCATTACTACTTAGGTTCTGATACCCTCTGTTGGTTGCCCCTTGCTTGGATACCCTCCTCACCCTTCTCTGGCTCTGACATTTTATCCTGGGCTCTCCCTGCTAACGCCACAGAGACCCTTCTCATTCTACTCAAGCTTTTACTCCTTGGGCTAGGCTGTCCATCCATATGGAGATTTGCGTTCTGCTTGGGTTCCAACCTCCCACCCTAGACAGACCCCCTGTGCATCAGCCTTCTTTCTTGTGTGGTTGCTGTCCTCATCCCATTTCCTTGGGCACCAACATTCCAACTTGAGCCATTCTCCTCTGCACAGATATTAATATATTCTTCACCCCGCTTAGGCTCTGACACCACACACTAGGCTATCTTATATAGATACTTTCTTCATGTTGCTCAGACTCTGCATCTGGAATAGCTATTGCCCCTCTCATCCACTCATTTATGTCCTCCTCACCCTGCTTAAGCTCTGAAATCCCTTCCCAGGTCTCCCCCTCTTCTCTATAGGTATCCTTCCCCCTCCCTGCTAGGCTTCTGATACCTTCCTCTGAGCCCTCCTTATTCCTCTTGGACTCCATCTGAGTCCAAAGTTCTTAAAACACTATTGAAAAGGTACTCTTGTAAGATATCTAAAAATTATAAATAAACCATAAATGTTTTAATCAGTGATGTATGGATCTTTGATAACTTGAGAGTTTTGTTCTTTCTAGGATAGACTCAAGTAATTTCTTCAGAAAATAACAAATTTAAAATGTAGATAATCAGAAGAGTTAGATGACTGGTATATTCCATTCTGTCTTTCATGCTAAGAGGTTATTTAGAAAACAATTTTCTTTTTTTTTTTTTGAGACAGGGCCTTGCTGTCACCCAGGCTGCAGTGTAGTGGCACAATCATGGCTCACTGCAGCCTTGACCTCCTGGACTCAAGCAGTCCTCCCACTTCAGCCTCCCGAGTAGTTGGAACTACAGGCTTGCACCACCTCACCTGGCTAATTTTTGTATTTTTTTGTAAAGACAGGGTCTTGCTGTGTTGCCTAGGCTGGTCTCAAAACTCCTGGGCTCAAGTAATCCTCCCACCTTGGCCTCCCAAATGCCTGGATTACAGGCATGAGCCACTTTGCCTGGCTGAACATAATTTTAAAGTTTTTAAGTGAAAAATAATACCTAGTAGAAAAAAATGTATGGTATACTATATTAAATTGTCTGTGGAAGGCCGGGCATGGTGACTCATGCCTATAATCCCAGCACTTTGGGAGGCCAAGGCAGGCGGATCACCTGAGGTTGGGAGTTCGAGACCACCCTGACCAACGTGGAGAAACCCTGTCTCTACTACAAATACAAAATCAGCCAGGTGTGGTGGCACATGCCTGTAATCCCAGCTATTTGGGAGCCTGAGGCAAGAGAATTGCTTGAACCTGGGAGGCGGAGGTTGCGGTGAACTGAGATCGCACCATTGCACTCCAGCCTGGACAACAAGAGCAAAACTCTGTCTCAAAAAAAAAAAAAAAAAGTCTGTAGAACTCAAGTTAGTTTTCTTATTCCCCAAATTGATGTAATTTATACTGCTGTATATTATTTAAAATTTCTTTAAAACACTAGATTGTTTTAGGAAAACAGTAATGAACTACAACCTGGAGGAAGTGATATGAATAAGTAAATATGTGGCAGCAGACTAGTAAACCGGCTTAAACTGGGAAGTTGAGAAAAATTTGTTAAAACAGAGCATTACCTACCAGTTATTCTTGGACTGCATACTCTTAGAAACTAAATATCCAGTGGACCTGCAGCCAGTACATTTTTTTCCAGTAGAGATGCCAAGTATGATGACTGTCAAGCTTGAAGTGTTTTTAACAAAATGAATGCTGTCTCTCTTCAATGCAGAACTATGTTGGCATATTGGAGATGCCAGGCATTTTGTTTTAAAATATTTAATGTGAAATTATAGGCTTGGGATTTCTCAGCTGATTGAGATAGTTAATGGAGAGGTGGAAGAGTAAGGCATTTCATTCCCAAACCATTTTCTGAAGGTTTTTTCTAACTCTTTCAGATTCCTAGAGTAGTTTCACATTTAGAGTTTTTTAAAAAGTAAAATCTAATATTTAAAACAAGATTAAAATGTTTAGAAATGGATTTTTCAGGATTATAATGTTTACATTTCATATCAGAGAGCATTCATTGTTTGAGTAACTAATTATCTGTTCTGAGCATTAGTTTACTTCTTGTTAGATTTTTAAAGCATTCCCAACACAAAGGAACATTCTTTTTTACCACAGATATTTCTCTTTAGCTGCTTACTTGACGACTGAACAGAAACATCTTATTTATGGAGCTTTTTTCCTTTTTTTATGATTCATCTCTGTATAGATGCAAGTCAATAGTATTAGTTGTACAACTTTATTTTACTACTTGAAAGTAAGACAGTTTTGAGAAAAGTCATAAAGTAGACGGGCTCTCTGACTATTTCGATTTTTACTCTCTGACCCCAAAGCAGTTGAACACCAAATGCCACCTCTTAGGTCAACAAAGGTGAGGCAGGGATGAAAATTCTAAGAAAGAATAAGAACTTAGACTCCTTTTCAAGAGATCAACTTATTTAAACTTTGTAGCATCTCTGTGAGGCTGTGCTCTATCCATGTATAGCCCTAATTTTGTTGTATGTATTTTATTTGATTATATACTTTAGTAAAAACACCTGTGAACCCATTGTACAGCTCAGCTTATTTCTGCTCCTCCTTGTCTCCCATCAAAGGAAGCCACTGTCCTAAACTTTATCATCTTTCTTTTATCACGTGTTTTTCTTTTTTTTTACTGTTACACAGATATCGCATTCTTTATTGATAAAACCTACCTCATAAGATTGTTTTGAGGTTAAATGAGAATATATGTATACTGAGCCTGGCCCGGCAAAGTGCTCAAAAAATAGTAGCTGTAATTACGTTATTAGTGTTGTTATTTTGCTGAGTGAGTACAGCATGAAAAGCGTGTCTTTTCCCAGCTGTTTCCTGTGGCTTATCTCCCTGCACTCTTTTGAGGTCTTTTCATCTCTTCCTGGAATGACCAGTAACAGTAAAGCAGTAGAGAAGGGGATTTGGGTGATCAGCCATTTGGACATAGAGTGCCCAACTGAGAAGAAACAAACAACCAACAAATTAAGTTGCCCTATTAAATTACCAGTTTTTTCTTCTCTCTCACTGTCTTGTGCCTCAGAATAGGATTTCTGCCTACTTTAAATTTGACCCACTGTAGTGAAATTCTTCCACCCTCTTATAGACAGTGTTGAATAATAAAGGATTGAATTAACCCAGAAATGATCAGTGACTTTAATGGATCTATTAGAGTTTACAGAATGATTAAACAAGCCAACCAGTCAGTGCATTTTTACATTGTTTTCCTTTCCACCCAACATTGGGAAGCATTAATTTATTTTCAATATCTGAAAATGTTGATTTCATTCCTCTATTTCCTTTTTCCAGTTGCCCTGGGCTCTATGAGAATGCACCAGCATGAGACAGATTCTTGATCTTCTGAACTTGCTTCCCTTTCTGTCTACTTTTCTTTTACACATATTAGTAATTTATGTTAATGGAGTTATTATAGTGCACTTGTCCTAGTTCTACTACATGGATACTTAAGCAGTGCACTTACCCTGGCATTTTGGTCAACTAAAATTTATAATGAAATATTAGGTGAGTTGATTACACGTTATTGCACAAATTATTAGCAGCATTAATAGAAAAGTATATAAGAAAATAGGTCAGACATGGTGGCTCACGCCTGTAATTCTAGCACTTTGGAAGGCCAAGGCAGGAGGCTTGCTTGAGCCCAGGAGTGCAGGACCAGCCTGGCCAACATAGCAAGACCCTGTCTCTACAAAAAAATTGAAAAGGTAACTGGGCATGGTGGTATGCACCTGTAGTCCCAGCTACTCAGGAGACAGAAGTGGGAGAATCGCTTGAGCAAGAAGGTCAAAACTGCAGTGAGCCATGATCACACCACTGCATTCCAGCCTGGGTGACACAGCACAACCCTGTCTGAAAAAAATAAATAAATAAAAAGAAAATAATCACCCTAGTCTTGGCAGACTGAAGAAAGAGTTCCTTAGAACACAAAAGTAAAATCACTTCTAGATTAAAAAAGAGAGAAAGAGAAATAGTGAGTACATGTAAGTTTATTTCACAAGAGCAGATTTTACCAGCTGTTACATTAATCCTTGTTAAGTTTCATCTTACTCCTTTGGGCAGATACTCCAGTCTTTCATGATCTGTGATGAATTATGACATAAGATTTAATCCCTTTTAAGCCTATGTCATTTGAAAATTCATATCTTTGTTCAAGTTGTGGTATAATAACCATCTTCTTCCAGATTGAACCTATACATTTTTTGGGTACTTTTGTTTGGAAGTCGTCTATTTTATTAAGTCTATATTTCTTCATCTTGTTTACAATAACTTACAAACATTTTTTATCACATATTTTACTGAATTTTGGATAACTATGCCTGCAGCATTTTCCTGATCCTCTAGTAGAAGAGCCTTAAAAGACAAATTAGTTTGCAGCTTGGCCTTCTTCATATATAGAAACTATGTGAAGAGAGATGATTTTGTCCATGAAGTTTATCAGAGCACTGTTAGATACCCTACTTGCTCTTGTCTAATTCTTACTTGTGCTTCTTCTATTACTGTCTTCCTTTAAAAAAAAAAAAAAAGGCAGCTTTATTGATATATAATTTACATACTATAAAGGTTACACATTTAGAGGGTACAATTCAGTGGTTATTAATATATATATATACAGAGTTGTGTAACCACTGCCATTTTTATCACTCCAAAAAGAAACCTTATTTTATACCCATATCCCCCCTCTCTCTCTCCCTCTCTCTCACTCTCTTTTCTCTCTCATCTAAAAGTGATTTTGCTTTTGTTTTCTAAGGGAGTCTTTCCTCAGAAGCTGCCTTTCCATTAGGGATTTCCCATTCTGTTTCTTCATATCTTGGAATTTCATTATTGCCTTATATATCTGAACTGATTTAAAAAATAACATAAGAAAAATAGATACTGTGGCATAACATGAAGTAGCTGGCACTTATTTAGGACTGTCATTTTCATAGATTGAAAGTACATATGGGCCAAATGCAGTAACTCACGTCTGTAATCCAGGCACTTTGGGAGGCTGAGACAGGAGGATCACTTGAGTCCAAGAGTTTGAGACCAGCCTGGGCAACAGAGGGGGACTCTGTCTCTACAAAAAGTTTAAAAAAAAAAAAATTAGCCAGGTGTGGTGTTGTACATTTGTGGTCCCAGCTACTTGGAAGGCTGCGGCGGGAGGATCTCTTGAGCTCAGGAGTTGGAGGCTGCAGTGTGCTTTGATTGTGTCTCTGTACTCCTACCTGGATGACAGAGTGAGACCCTGACTCAAATTAAATAAAATAAAGTAAAGTACATGTGCTCTTATTTAGGATTTCTTTCATTGGCTAGAATGAAAATTCTACAGTGGAGACTGTAAAAGCATTTAATTTAGATTGAATTTAGGGTTGAATAACAGTATTAATAGCATAGTTTATATTACTTTAATCTTTAGGTATCCCATGGGAAGCAGATTTAAGAGAAAGGCCAGTGTCTGTGTTTGGATTGTATGGTTATAGTTTAGAGGGAATATCTTTGGGGTACTGGGGTAAAAGAAGAGTTTAAATGATGATTTAAGTCTTAGAGAAGTTATTTTAAAGTAGCAGAACCAACCCAGTTATGTCTGAAATAAAATCCTGTGCTGGTAATGACTATATGAACTACAGCTTCCCTTGGATAGATATGATAAACTTCTCGCAGGCTGACTTCTTTTATTTCCAAACACTTGAGTCAGTTAATCAGAAAACATCTTTGGTGAAGGAATCCATGCTTCCTATACCTTCCACTTGACTTTGCATTTTACTTGTTTGTTTTGAGGGGCAGACTTTGGAGAGGGGTGGAGTATAACAAATTCTGCATTTAATTTCTTTCCATGTACTTTTTAGTGACATTACTATTATACTTCTAACAGGGACTCAACTTTATACCTTTCTTTGGGAAAGTTAGTGTTTCAATCCACAAAGTTTTGCTTTGATTTGATTAATTTATTTTAATAATTGGAGAAATGGAGATAGAATCCTGACTGGTAACATGCTGTTAGTGATTGGGCTATTACTAGTATAAATTTTTTTCCATCACACAAATCATAAATGCATTTGGGTAGATCTTTTTCTCTTTTTATCAAATTTGTTCTTTCAAATTTCTTTTTTGTTTGGGCAAAAAAAAAGACTTGAGGCCGGGTGTGGTGGCTCACACCTGTAATCCCAGCACTTTGGGAGGCCATAGGCATGACCATCGTGCCTGACTCTAATCGGTCTTTTGAAGTTCCTTCTAATATTGATTCTACTACCTTTAGAGGATATTTTGGGAATACTTCTGTTAAAAACCTATACAATAAGGGATTTTTTAAAAAGTTAAAATATATTTTTAATAGATATGATTTTATGGGCAATTATAGTATTACAAAATATTTTTAAAAGATACAGGATTCTTTAATCTGGAATACAAAAGTAATTGTAACCTAATAGGTTATGCAGTCTGATTTAAGAGTTTCCTTTGCCTTTACCTTTCCAGGGTTGGGGATGCCTCAGAGAGTAAGAAGTATTTGCTTGAGCTGTAACATTCCTTTTTTTTTTTTTTTTTTTTTTAACACTTCAATCCACAAAGTTTTTCTTTGATTAGATTGATTTATTTTAATAATTGGGAAAATAAATTATGATAGTGTTGAATTAAAATATTTTCTCAAGGGTGTTGGGTAAAAGAGCAGTACTATACTAATTGACTGGAGAAGCCAATTTAAAGCTGATCCACAGTAGTGTAGTATATGCCATCTCATATGTGAAGGATAAGTTTTACTTGTACTATTACAAAGGAAGATACTGGACCATCTTGGATTATTTGGCATTTCTTCCATTCTGTCTAGTTTTATCCAATTTTCAATGTTAATAACTTTTTCTGGAGACTGTCTTGAACATAAGAAGTAAAACCAAGAAGAAAACAGGGACAGAACTAATGGGAAATTCATTTTTCAGTTCAATAAGGTTATATAATAAAAGAAAAAATTAAAAAAAAATTTTCCTTTTTTTTTGAGACAGGGTCTCACCCAGGCTGGAGTGCAGTGGCATGATCATGGCTTACTGTAGCCTTGACCTCAAGCAATTTTCCCACCTGAGCCTCCCAGATAGTTGGGACTACAGGTGTGTACCACCATGCCTGGCTGATTAAAAACAAACAAACAAACAAACAAACAAAAAAACAAAAAAAAAACTTTTGTAGAGATGGGGTCACTGTGTTGCCCAGACTGGTCTTGAATTCCCGGCCTCAAGCAATCCTCTCACCTTGGCTTCCCAAAATCATGGATTACAGGTGTGAGCCACTGTGCTTAGCTGCTAATAACTTTTTACATTAATTTTGTGGGATTGTTTGTGAATAATACAGTTTTCCTCATGAGAGAAAAGACATACTCATTTTGTACATATAATATTAGATTGTTGACTGAATCTCTTTTAAAAATTGTTTTCTCCTCTCGTTCCCCTCCCCACAGAATCTGTCTATGATCTTCTCCCAAAGGAGTTACAATTACCTCCATCTAGAGAAACATCTGTAGCATCAATGAGTCAGACAAGCGGTGGTGAGGCAGGCTCGCCTCCTCCAGCTGTTGTTGCTGCTGGTATGCATTTCATTTTACTTTATTAAAGAAAACTAGGGCCAACATGAAATCTGGCCAACATGAACAGTGCTGGCAAAATTCATATTAAAAAGAGTGTGATTTGAGGGTTTTAAAAAGAGACATTAAAATATGTACTTTTAACCTTAAACTTTTTCAATATTATTTTCTTGATGTAATTCTTATTTAAAATTTTACCTTGTCACATCTATAAATGCCATTTCCTAAAATGGACCTTGTCTTCAAATATGGGAACCAGCTTAAAGTTGTTTTGTTGACTGCGCTTAAAAAGGTTAAATACCAAGCTGTGAATAGAAAATTATATTTGAGTTTCTATTTAATAGTTAATTTTAAAGACTTGCTCCAAGGGAAAATATTTTATATAATCTGAAAAATGACTGAAGCACTCAAGTGTCTTTTATATTCATAACATGTTACTGAAACCTTTTTATTATATTTGAAAATATATGTGACTTCGTAGTTGTTTTCAATTTATTGAAAGTAATGGAGGATGTCAATATAATATTTACATAAAGACATTTTCTTATATCAGTGAAAAAGTATAGAAAGTAATGTTTGAAATTTATTAGACTTGTTTTTACTCAGCTCTCAAATCATACACTTAATGATATACAATTGGCTCAAATTTTTATTTTACATAAGAATAAAAAATTGACAAACAAGCTAATAGAAAGAAAGTCTTATCAGTGATAAATTAGTATCAGTGCTTTCTTAATATTAGTTTGCCCACCTAATATTGGGTTTATAGACTGCTAAGTGTGTTTGCTTTAAAAAAAGGAAACGTATATATATATAGAAGTTTTATCTGTCCTAATTAGAGGTTTCTTGCCTAATATGACACTTCTTGTCTTTAAAAATGATATTTAAAGTTTATCAGAGCATTGTTTTCAGTAAATTATTTTAGTTTCAAAATGAGAACAGTAAAGTGTAAAGTTGTGGTTTAAAAGAGGATATTGGTACCATAGTATAACTTCCGATATATTTCTCATATGCATTAACCTATGTACCATTAACCTTATGTACCAATCTTTCTCAAGCTGCATAGTACATTATTGAAGCCTTCCTGGTTGAAGGCAGGAAAACTTTAAATATGGCAAAGAAACTGATCAGCCCTGCTCACTGTTCATGTGTTGCCAGACACTTTCTAACAGTTTCTGTGGATTTAATTGTGAATTAGTGAACTTTTTAGTAATCAAATTGATAAGATGACCTGGTTTGCTTTATATCCACTGGGTTATAAAGTGGTTCTCATGATTTTTTTCTGGAATTTTAAGTTTTAAATCTGGTTTTAAAATTGCATCCGATAATAAAATATGACAAAGATAAAATATTTTTTATGAGATACTTCACTTTAAATCCACAAGTAGAAATTGACTAACTGATTTCTTTTGTATCTTTTGAGATTGTTTTTTAAAGATACGTTGAATCTATATAGAACTAAAAGTCTGTTTCTTCTGTGCTTTTTAACATCTGTTGACGGTAGATCCAGTTCCTTTTAAAAGCTGGAAAAAATGTTAGGTTTAGAAAAAGAACTATTCTTCCTTTTAAATAATACCAAATTGAATTTTAGAAATTCATATATATATATAAACATATATATATATTAAAAGTTCTTGAATTTGGGTCACTAATGAAATATTAACCTTCCCCCCATCCCAGTATATTTGAGAAAAATCTCTCAAGATAAATTACATTGAAAGCTGTGAGTTGAAAAATCATGAAAATAAGAAATTTAATCAAAGGAAGTATTTTGAAGTAATACATTCTTACCGTGAAGTTACTGACGTTGTAAAGATGGCAAAGAGAGTAAGAAGGTAACCTTTCTAGTTTTGTTATAGTCACACACAGAAAGTTTATATGATCATTAACAAGTCATTTATAATCTTTTTTAAAATATAAATTTAGCAACCAATGTAGATTATTCTAGGATTCTGATAGCTTAGAAAGAGTACTTTATACCTTACCGTTATAGACAAGAGAGTTTAAATCACAGAATAATTATTGTAGGAAAATCAGTATATATCATTAGAATTATATTTTTATTTGACATATTAATATTCTTGGCGATGTAACTGTCAGAGATACTTGGAGTATATTACCAAGTTACTCAATGTTTTTCTAGCCAAAAGGCTAGACAGATGTCTAGGGGAAGGCACATTAATTTAGACTTGTATGGGTTTTTAAAAAATCTTTAGCATTTTATAAAAAATACAGGCCAGGTATGGTGGCTCACACCTGTAATCCCAGCACTTTGAGAGGCTCAGGTGGGCAGATCACCTGAGGTCAGGAGTTCAAAACCAGCCTGACCAACATGGTGAAACTGCATCTCTACTAAAAGTATAAAAAATTAGCCAAGTGTGGTGGCGGGCACCTGTAATCCCAGCTACTTCGGAGGCTAAGGCAGGAGAATTGCTTGAACCTGAGAGGCAGAGGCTGCAGTGAGCCGAGATCGTGCCATTGCACTCCAGCCTGGTCAACAAGATCGAAACTCCATCTTAAAAAGAAAAAATATGAAATGCATGAAAACATTGACTCTTGATAAAGTTAATTCTTCAGAGTTTTGAAGGAGCCGGATTGGCTGCTCTCAGGTATGAGGGCCTGGTGGGAACAGACTTCTAGTTCTGCCATAAAGGTTTGTGTTTGACAAGTTTTAAATTAATTTAAATTTTAAAATTTAAAGACTGGGCATATGAGTGTTCATGGGCATTTTTTGTTGTTTAATTTTTTAAAATGTGTTTCTCAGATTCACCAATCTAGATTTTTTTTCCTCTTCGTGTTACTAAGGGAATAAGTAAATATGATGCTGCTAATCCACAATCCAGAATATTGGTTAAAAGTGTCTTTCAAGCCTTTATCTGCTTCTACACAATTCACACTTTTACACACTCACATCAATAATACATTTTAATCCTCTAATCCCAGGGTCATGGTGTGGGGGAAAGGGGCTTATTTAGACACAGTTTCTCCCCTCTTCATGGGGCCAAGTGTCAGAATCTGTGAGATGGAGTTCAGAGTCACCAATTTTGTTGTCGTCCCCCTTTTTTTTTTTGTAAAGAGACATGTTCTAGCTCTGTCACCCAGGCTGGAGTGCAAGGTGCGATCATAGCTCACCTCACTACAACCTTCAACTACTGGACTCAAGTGATCCTCCCACCTCAGCTGGGAAATAAGTGCAAACCACCACACAGGGCGATTTTTTAAATTATTATTATTATTTTTTATTTTTAGAGACAGGGTCTGTCACCCAGGCTGGATGCGCTGGTGTGACCTTGACTCACTGCAGCCTCAACCCCCTGGGCTCAAGTGATCCTCCCATTTCAGTCTCATGAGTAGCTGGGAACCACAGGCATACGCCACCACATGGACCTGGCTAATTTTTTTTTTTTTAGACAGAGTCTCACTCTGTCACGAAGGCTGGAGTACAGCAGTGTGATCTCAGCTCACTGCAACCTCCACCTCCCAGGTTCAAGCAATTCTCCTGGCTCAGCCTCCTGAGTAGCTGGGATTACAGGTGCATGCCACCACACCCAGCAAATTTTTATATTTTTAGTAGAGGCGGGGTTTCACCATGTTGGCCAGGCTGATCTCAAACTCCTGACCCCAGGTGATGGACCTGGCTGATTTTTGTGTTTTTTTGTAGAGACAGGGTCTTACTATGCTGCTTCTCCAGGATGGTCTCAAACGAACTCCTGGGCTTAGGTGATCCTCCATGCTTGGCCTCCCACAGCGCTGGGATTACAGGTGTGAACCACTATGCTCGGCCCTGTATTTTTTTTAAATTTTTTATAGAGATGTCTTGCTGTATTACGCAGGCTGGTCTCGAACCCCTGGCCTCAAGCTGTTCTCCTACTTTGGCCTCCCAAAGCACTGGAATGTGAGCCACCACACTGGGCCCTCCTCCTCATTTTTAAGAATTCTGTTTTTGTCCCAGTGGAAATGTAGTTAAGCCTTAGATGTTCAATATAGCAATGAATAAAAGCTTTAAAAATATAAACTTTCTGAACCATTTGGTAAGTTCTCAGTAGTTAAAAGAGAGGCCATGTTCCTAAAACATAAAAGTTGTCCAAATGAATTGATGACACTTTTTGGCAAAATAAGGAGTTTGTTAAGAAGAAGTACAAATGATGAAAAGATTCTTTTGTTTGTGTGTTGGATAATCCTATAGTATAGTTTATACAGAATTAAAACATAGGTATTATTTAGGAGAACTAAATGAGTTATATCAGAATTTGGGGCTTTTGAAAAGACATATGGCAGGTTTGGTTTTTTTAAACAACAGCTTTATTGAGACATAATTCACATGCTGTATATCCAAATACGATTTTTAATCTGTTTATGTGCTTACAATTTTAATCATTAAATTAATTTATTTAAAATAGAAAGTCTTTCATGGAAGTAAACAATAAACTTTAGTCTTTATTTTAAGAAATCAAGTTATTTTCTTGTTCTATCATAGACTCTATTTGTTTGGCTTCATTTGGGAATATAACGTTATGTGATATTAGTTTATTTCAAAATATATTTTGCCAAGTGGACTGTTTCAAGTTTCTTTAAAATTTTTAATTCAAATTCTTGAACTAAACAATGAATTAAACTAGGCTGAGCGCCATGGCTCAAGCCTGTAATCCCAGTACTTTGGGAGGCTGAGGTGGGTGGAACACGAGGTCAGGAGTTCAAGACCAGCCTGCCAAGATGGTGAAACCCTGTCTCTACTAAACATACAAAAATTAGCTGGACGTGGTGACAGGCACCTGTAATCCCAGCTACTTGGGAGGCTGAAGCAGGAGAATTGCTTGAACTCACGTGGCAGAGATTGCAGTGAGCCGAGATCACGCCACTGCACTCCAGCCTAGGCAATAGAGTGAGACTCTATCTCAAAGAAAAAAAACAGAAAAATAATGAATTAAACTATAGATTTTATAATTCAGCCAGAGAATCTTAATAACATATTAATAATTCTTTTTTGCATAGTTTCATAATGTTGATATTTTGGTTTCAGTAATTATATATTAGTACTCTTTCTAGAAGTAACAGTACACTAATACTTCATAGCAGTTGTGTTTTTGTTTTTTGAGATGGAGTCTTGCTCTTTTGCCAGGCTGGAGTGCAGAGGTGTGATCTTGGCTCGCTGCAACCTCCGCCTCCCGAGTTCCAGCGATTCTCCTGCCTCAGCCTCCTGAGTAGCTGGGACTACAGGCACACACCACCACACCTGGCTAGCTTCATAGCAGTTTTTAACATGTATAGATAATACACAGTCATAAAGTGTGTACAGTGGAAATCTTGGTTGAATATCTCCACTTGTTGGACCACTGTCGGTTTTTAACTTCATAACTTGATGTGAAGTGATCCATATAATATATTTTTCTTTTGGAAGAGCTTTGACATATAGTGCTTTGACTTCTATGCCATGTCACTTAATAAATCTCAAGTATGTAACAAGTATTTTCTACAAAATTTCCTTGAGTGCTATTTATACTATAGGAGAGGGCACTAGAGATCCAAATTAATGTCCTGTAATCAAACAAAAGCTATATTTTAATTCATTTCATATCTCCTAATCACCTGAATTAAAATCTTAGAAATTTCTAAACCATCTATAACAATATACTGTACAAAAACTGAGGTGAAGAAAATATGTTACTCCTTCCTGTAGGAGACAGCTTTTAAAAAATGAAAATATATTATCATTTTTAAGTTCCTGCTATGTGACAAGAATTGTGATAGATAATTTGCATGTTATATCACAATCCTTCTAGCCATAAAGTA
This sequence comes from Theropithecus gelada, assembly GCF_003255815.1. Classification (NCBI taxonomy): domain Eukaryota; kingdom Metazoa; phylum Chordata; class Mammalia; order Primates; family Cercopithecidae; genus Theropithecus; species Theropithecus gelada. Next base: position 27,504,419 of record NC_037688.1, read on the forward strand.
CCTCTCTTTTTTGCTTTATTCCTCTTTGCCATTGTGCTTGAGGGAATTTGGCATTGTGTGCTATCACTTCAATTAGGGAAACACAAGATCGTTAACTAGGCAGTGTATAGAATATTGAGTTGAAAAGCCATACTTCTCCTTTACAAGTGTCAGGATCTTCAAATGGGAATTTGATTTCTAGAAGAAGAATAATTTTTAATAAAAGTGATTTCTAGCAACTGAATTTTTTATCCCATTGAATTTATTATTACTTATTTACTTACGTTAGAAAGTATTTACAGTTACATAATGAGGATTTTCTTGAGTTGACTAAATTTGAGGAAGAAATTTGCCTTTGATTGCTTTCCTGGGTTAACATATTTCAGAATTTTTGCCACCTAATGTAGTATACTATTCATGAAATTAAACCTGAAACCCACTAACAAGAAAGGTGATTCACCTCTAGATGTTGTGAGCTAAAATGCTGTGAGTTGATCTTGGTTATTCTTTATGGCCATTACCTTTTTTCCAAGAAAACTGGACCATTTCTAGAAGTAAGTCAGATACCAGTTACAAACATGTTGCAAGCAGATTTAAAAATCTCTACTCTTCCTTCTATCTTATTGTACTGAAATTACATAGTAAATCTAAATACATACACTTATACATATAGATGGTATGTATGGATGGATTTATGCTGAAGTCTGCATTATTAGAGAGCAAACTTGGGCCTATAGCCATTAATTCAGAAACAACTGCTAATTGTTTGACAGTTACAAACTGACATTGCCAGAAAGCAAACTTGGCCTATTATTGCTTTGTTCCTTTAATAGTTCTCTTTTTATTGTCCTCTTAATAACACTTTTATGAATATTATGATTTATTCAGTTTCTAATAAACAAGCATATTTTTATATTACTTGAGTCGACAGAACAGCATTTTGAAACTGCTCACAGATTCGCAAACATTCATAAGCTAAATACTTATAGAAAATAGATACAGTTACTGTTTTATGCATTTTGTACAATTTTGCCTAAGAAATTAATGCATAGAAGTGGACTTTTTTATATCACCAACAAGATTGACAATACAAGCAAAAAAGTGTTTATAGCTAATTGTTTTATAAGAAAGGAACTTCACTGTTTCTGTGATATTTTTTCCTCTGGAATTCAGCCATAAAAAAGAATGTAATTTTGGCATTTATGGCAATGTGGATGGAACTGGAGGACATTAAGTGAAATAAGCCAGGAACAGAAAGTTAAACACCTCATGTTCTCACTTATATGTGAAAGCTAAAAAATGTTGATCTCATAGAAGTAAAAAGTAAGACAGAGGATAGATAGTAGAGGCTGGGAGGGGTAGGGGGAAGGAAAGGATAGGGAGAAATTTGTTGAAGGATACAAAATTTCAGCTAGATAGAAGAAATAAGTTCTAGTGTTCTATACCACTGTAGGCTGACTGCAGTTAACAATACTATGTAGTTTCAAATAGCTGGAAGGAAGATATTGAACATTCCTAATACAAAGAAATGATAAATATTGAGATAATGAATGTGTTAATTACCCTAATTTGATTACCTACACTGTATGTATCAGAACATTATCTACCCCATGAATATTTATGATTATTTGTTAATTAAAAAAATAAAATGAGAAAAATCATACATGGGCCAGGCATGGTGGCTCATGTCTGTAATCCCAGCCCTTTGGGAGGCCAAGGTGGGCAGATCACTTGAGGTCAGGAGTCTGAGACCCGCCTGACCAACATGGTAAAACCCCGTCTCTACTAAAAATACAAAAATTAGCCGGGTGTGGTGGTGGGTGCCTGTAATCCCAGCTCCTCAGGAGGCTGAGGCAGGAGAATTGCTTGAATCTGGGAGGCAGAGGTTACAGTGAGTCAAGATCATGCCACCGCGCTCCAGCCTGGGCGACAGTGAGATTCCGACTCAGAAAAAAAAAAAAAAACCATATGTAGTAAAATGGTAGCATTTGTTGAATATGAGTAGAAGGTACATGGGTGTTTTAAATATTTCATAATTTTAAAATCACTGGGTACAAATGATTAATGAATAAAAGTGTCCAATAAACTGTACTCTTAAAAATTAACAAAGGTATTGGGATATATTAGATATTTGATGGATTTATTTTTGGCATAAGTAAAGTTATATTCACTTTTCATCCATCATTGCATATGTGTATCAAGTATATGTGTACTGGCAGTATTTATTTAGCCTACTCAGGTAAAATTTATTCTTCCCGTATAATTACAGGGTATTATCATCAACTAAATTAAATCAGAAAATGAATGAGAAAGCACCTCAAAGTACTAGGTCTATACAACCATTCTCTAGATCAGACACATACAAACACACACACAACATATACATAGTTTTATTTATTTTTGTCACAGATGAGATTAACACGGGCTTTGGAGTCATAAAGACTGAATTTGAATCTCATAGCTATCATATCATATCTCCTATAGAGATGAACTCTTGGGAAGTTAAATATATTTCTAATAATATTACCCTTATAATTAGACAATAATACCAGCTTCTTCTTAAGGTTCTTATGAAGATAAATATGTAAAATAACCGAACATTTTCTGACAAGTAGTAATCATTGAATAAACATTGACCTCCTTCCCCATGTGTTTCTAACTTCCTTTGTTAGTAAAGTTTTTTTTTTTTTTTTTTTTTTTTAAAGACAGGGTCTCACTCTTGTCATCCAGGCTGGAGTGCAGTGGTGCAATCTCAGCTCACTGAAACCTCCACCTCCTGGGTTCAAGCGATTCTCCTGCCGCAGCCTCCCAAGCAGCTGGGATTACAGGCACCTGCCACCATGCCTGGCTAATTTTTGTATTTTCAGTAGAGATGAGGTTTCACCACGTTGGCCAGGCTGGTCTTGAACTCCGGACCTCAGGTGATCCACCCACCTCAGCCTTCCAAAGTGCTGTTATTACAGGTGTGAGCCACCATGCCCGGCCATTAGTAAGGTTTTAAAAAAATAGATTCTCTTTATAAAAATTAGTTTTGAACTTTATTTTGACTTTTTTTCTTTCCGTTCTCACCCAGTCTATTTTTGGCCTTATTTTGAAGTTCACACACCAGTCAGGATGTTTATATACGTGGGCCATAGGATATACTTTCTGACTCTGTTATTCTGTCATGTTGACACTCTGTCAGTGGGAACCTGCATTAGTCTATTTTCACACTGCTGATAAAGACATACCTGAGACTGAAAAGAAAAAAAGGTTTAATTGGACTTAACAGTTCCACATGGCTAGGGAGGCCTCAGAATCATGGTGGGAGGCAAAAGGCACTTCTTACATGGCAGCAGCAAGAAAAAATGAGGAAGAAGCAAAAGCAGAAACCCCTGATAAACCCGTCAGACCTTGTGAGACATATTGACTATCACAAAAATAGCACAGGAAAGACCAGCCCCCATGATTCACAACACACGGGAATTCTGGGAGATACAATTCAAGTTGAGATTTGGGTGGGGACACAGCCAAACCACATCATTCTGCCCCTGACCCCTCCAAATCTCATGTTCTCACATTTCAAACCCAATCATGCCTTCCCAACAGCCCCCCAAAGTCTTAACTCATTTTAGCATTAACCTAAAAGTCTACAGTCTAAAGTCTCATCTAAGACAAGGCAAGCTCCTTTTGCCTATGAGCCTGTAAAATAAAAAGCAAGCTGGTTACTTCTTAGATGCAATGAGAGTACAGGTATTGGGTAAATACAGCTGTTCCAAATGGGAGAAATTGGCCAAAACAAAGGGGTTACAGGGCCCATGCACGTCCGAAATCCAGTGGGACAGTCAAATTTTAAAGCTCCAAAATGATCTCCTTTGACTCCAGGTCTCACATCCAGGTCACGCTGATACTCTGCCCCTGTGGCTTTGCAGGGTACAGCCTCCCTTCCAGGTGCTTTCATGGGCTGGCGTTTGGTGACTGCGGCTTTTCTAGGTGCATGGTGTAAGCTTTCAGTGGATCTGCCATTCTGGGATCTGGAAGACAGTGGCCCTCTCCTCACAGCTCCATTAGGTAGTGCCCCAGTAGGGACTCTGTGTGGAGTCTCCAACCCCACATTTCCCTTCTGCACTGCCCTAGCAGAGGTTCTCCATGAGGGCCCCACTCCTGCAGGAAACTTTTTCCAGGGAATCCATGGGTTTCCATACATCCTCTGAAATCTAGGCGGAGGTTCCCAAATCTCAATTCTTGACTTCTGTGCACCCGCAGGCTCAACACCACATGGAAGGTGCCAAGGTTTGGGGCTTCCACCCTCTGATGCCACAGCCCGAGCTGTGTACATTGGCCCCTTTCAGCCATGGCTGGAGCGTCTAGGACACAGGGCACGAAGTTCCTAGGCCACATACAGCAGGGAGAACCTGAGCCCAGCCCACAAACCCACTTTTTCCTCCTGGGCCTCTGGGCCTATGATGGGAGGGGCTCCCACAAAGGTCTCTGACATGGCGTGGAGACATTTTCCTCATGGTCTTGGGGATTATTAACATTAGGTTTCTTGCTACTTATGCAGATTTCTGCAGCCAGCTTGAATTTCTCCCCAGAAAATGGGTTTTTCTTTTCTATCACATAGTCAGGCTGCAAATTTTCCAAACTTGTATGCTCTGCTTCCCTTATAAAACTGAAGGCCTTTAACAGAATCCAGGTCCCCTAATGAATACTTCGCTGCTTAGAAGAAATATCTTCCACCAGATACCCTAATTCATCTCCCTCAAGTTCAAAGTTCCATAGATCTCTAGGGCAGGGGCAAAATGCCACCAGTCTCTTTGCTAAAACATAACAAGAGTCACCTTTACTCCAGTTTCCACCAAGTTCTTTATCTCCATCAGAGACCACCTCAGCCTGGACCTTACTGTCCATATCGCCATCAGCAGTGTGGGCAAAGCCACTCAACAAGTCTATAGGAAATTCTACACTTTCCCACATTTTCCTATCTTTTTCGGAGCCCTCCAAACTGTTCCAGTAACTGGGTAACTGCGTGTTACCCAGTTCCAAAGTCACTTCTACATTTTCAGGTATTTTTTCAGCAACACCCCACTCCTGGTACCAATTTACTGTGTTAGTCCATTTTCATGCTGCTGATAAAGACATACCCCAGACTGGGAAGAAGAAAGGTTTAGTTGTACTTACAGTTCCACATGGCTGGGGAGGCCTCAGAATTGTAATGGGAGGCAAAAGGCACTTCTTACATGGTGGCAGCAAGAGAAAATGAGGAAGAAGCAAAAGTGGAAACCCCCGATAAACTCATCAGATCTTGTGAGGCTTATTAACTATCAGAAGAATAGCATGGGAAAGACCAGCAGCCATGACTCAAATACCACCTCCTGGGTCCCTCCTGCGACACATGGGAATTCTGGGAGATAAAATTCAAGTTGATATTTGGGTGGGGACACAGCTAAACCATATCAGAATCTTTGTGTATAAAAGGAACATTGATAGAGGATGATGAAATCATAGGAAGGACAGACAGTTTCTGAAGGACTGATAATTTCGTAAAGTCTGCTGTTTAAGAGTTCTTCATAGAATTTTTTAAATGAAATTATTTAAGTTGCATGGTTAATGATCAAAACTTCTGGTAGAGGCTGGGCATGGTGGCTCACACCTGTAATCCCAGCACTTTGGGAGGCTGAGGTGGATGGATCATGAGGTCAGGAGTTCAAGACCAGCCTGGCCAACATGGTGAAACCCCGGCTCTACTAATACAAAAATTAGCTGGGTGTGGTGGCGGGCACCTATAATCCCAGCTACCTGGGAGGCTGAGGCAGGAGAATCATTTGAATTTGGGAGGTAGAGGTTGCAGCGAGCTGAGATCATGCCATTGCACTCCAGCCTGGGCAACAGAGTGAGACTCTGTCTCAAAAACAAAGAAACAAACAACAAAACAAAAAACAAAAAAACTTCTGGTAGAGCAATTTATGACTTCTGGTTTTTTTGTCTAGGCAATTTATTTTGTCTGCAATTGGATCTAATGTACACTTTACTCCAGACCCAGGTCTAAAAGCTGATTAAATCAGAAGTTTTTAATGATGCTGTAAACTATTTTTTATTATTGTTTTAGTCATATTAAAAAAAAAATGTAGGGTTGGGCGCGGTGGCTCACACCTGTAATCCCAGCACTTTGGAAGGCCGAGGCGGGTGGATCACCTGAGGTGAGGAGTTCAAGACCAGCCTGGCCAACAGGGCGAAACCCCGTCTCTACTAAAAATTACAAAAAAATTAGCCAGATGTGGTGGTGAGCGCCTGTAATCCCAGTGACTCAGGAGGCTGAGGCAGGAGAATTGCTGGAACCCGGGAGGCAGAGGTTGCAGTGAGCCGAGATCACACCACTACACTCCAGTCTGGGCAACAGAGAAAGACTCGGTCTCAAAAAAAAAAAAAAAAAAAAAAAAAGCAAAAGCATTGGAGTAGAATTGGCAGAAATGCCTTTGTTTTTTAATCTAAACTATTTAAAATGTATTGTAGAGTATTGAAGTGTCCTTCAGACAACATCCCTTGGAACTGTTTTTTTCTCTCATTTTGAAGTTTAGTGATACTCTGTTTTTATCTTAAAGTGACATTTTCTTTCAGTAGTACAGTATTTGTCCCTGTCTCTCTCTCTTTTTAGCCTGTACTTTCTGGTATATTTGGCACTGTAATAAATGTAGCTGTCAGCTAGCATAATTATTCCCTTTTGTGTTTAAATTATTTGAGATAGAAGATTATATCTATGTTTTAGTCTCTTCATTCAGTTTTGACAAGTGATGCTATCCAGTAGTACTTAAATCATTGGATGATGGAAAACATCTTTTTCTTCCATTAGGAAAAAATTTTAAATAAACTTAAAAATCAAATTATTTAATGTGCATATCTAGTACATGTTTTATGCACTGTGCTTAGATCCTTTGGGTTGAATTTTTGTTTGAATAGAAAAAATTTTTGTTTGAATAGAACAAAAAATACATTTAAAACATTGCTCTAAGTTTCAGGATAAGCATTTTATTTTTCAGGGAGCACTCTTTAGTAAATGTTATATGAGTATATTAATGGTACTCTGATAAGGTAGAAATAATTATTTAAGGAGAATTCAGATTAAAAACTGGAGAGTAATTGTTTTATAATATTAGAACCCTGAGTGGCAATTTGATGGACTGGAGAAGAAAAAGATGTCTGCAATAAGTCAGTAACAAACCCTTCAGCTTCAGCAGTAGTGCTTGTTATTTTAAGAAATAGAGCCTCTATGATCAAACATATTATAGAAAGTAGCATATATCATTAAAAGTATAAATTGGTATTTTTTTAAGGGGAGTGTAAAGAAGTATGTAGGAGTCAACGTGATCTGAAAAATGAAAAGGTTATTTTGCTGCTAAAATATAGATTTTTTTGCAGAGTAAGTGCATTGCTCAGAACATATCTTCTTCCACGCTTCAAAAGAGTTTGGGTAAGGGAACAGCCTGAAAAACACCTGAAAGAGATAATTCTGGCTTATGGATTAGAGAGCATCTATAAACAGAACAAATTGGTGAATAAGAGTTAACAAAAATTTTGTCTAAGAAATTTCCCCACATGCTTTCAGAGCTTAATGATTAAATTTTTTGAAGTTTATTTTAAAACATTGCTTATTTTAACATGTAAACATATGTTGGGTGGGAAAAGTACAAATGGGAGATTGAAACTGTTTTAATCATGTAAATTAAATGATCAACCCTACAATTTTTGTTTTTTTTAATAATCTGGAATGCTTATTTTATATGCTGGGATGCTAGTTGTTTTTTCTATTAATACACTTAACTTGCATTCTAGCTTCGCCATTCAGAGACAGGCATCGTGTGGTGGGTTGTGTGACAGTGTCTATCAATAGTGAAGACAAATAGTACCAGAGACACTTAACCCATCCAATCTCACCCAGGGTATAGGTCGGTCTCGTTTTCAGACTTCTTCATAAGTCTTTCCTTCTCTCTTTCTCTCTTCCTTTCTTTCTTCCTTTCTTACTTTTTTTTTTTTTTGTTTGTTTGTTTCTAAATACTGGATTGATACTGATTGAAACTAAAACTTTTTGTAAAGTTTTAAACTTTACATTAATATTAGAAGAAGAAGAAAAGTAGAAAATGAAGGTTGGCATGTAAGGTGTTGACAAAGCAGGTTTGCAGCCACTTTGTGTGTTCTAGATATTTCAATCTCTTGGCAACATGAGTGTTGGGCTTACAATTTTTTTTTCTGAATATCTTTCTTCTTTAATCTGAAAATATGTCCTTGTATGTGGTGACTTTTATCAGATAAGAAATTCAGAATTGGTCATTGTTACCAGTAAGAAAAATATAATGCTTAAGAATAAATAACTAAGGTTGAACAATTTGTGTTTTAGATCAGAAATAGTTTCTGGCCAGGCACAGTGGTTCACGCCTGTAATCCCAGCACTATGGGAGGCTGAGGCGGGCGGATCAGCTGAGGTTAGGAATTCAAGACCAGCCTGACCAACATGGGGAAACCCTGTCTCTACTAAAAATACAGAATTAGCTGGGCGTGGTGGTGCATGCCTATAATCCCAACTACTCGGTGGCTGAGGCAGGAGAATCGCTTGAATCCAGGAGGTAGAGAGGTTGCAGTGAGCCAAAATCGTGCCATTGCATTCCAGCCAGGGCAACAAGAACGAAACTCCGTCTTAAAAAAAAAAAAGACTGGGCTCAATGGCTCACGCCTGTAATCCCAGCACTTTGGGTGGCCAAGGCGGGCAGAACACAAGGTCAGGAGTTTGAGACCAGCCTGGCCAAAATGGTGAAACCCGTCTCTGCTAAAAATGCAAAAATTAGCCAGGTGTGGTGGCGGGCCCCTGTAGTCCTAGCTACTCAGGAGGCTGAGGCAGGAGAATCGCTTGTACCTGTGAGGCAGAGGTTGCAGTGAGCTGAGATTGCGCCACTGCATTCCAGCCTGGGCAGCAGAACAAGACTCTGTCTCAAAAAAAGAGGAAATTGTTTCCAAATACTCGATTTTTAAAAAATGATTATTTTCTGAATAGTCAATAATTCCTTCTTTGTTCCACTATTTGTTCACTTAGCACACTTGCAAAATTTTATGGCCTTTTTTTAACTGGCTTTTTTAGAAAACTCAATTAATTTTGTACAGATGTTGAAAAATTATAAAATATGTACATATTCAAATGTTAGGGATCAAATTTTAATCTTAGAAGCTTGGAAGTTAAATATCATTTCTGTCATATATTTTAAATCAATGAAAGGTATTTCTTTCTTTTGAGAACTTCAGCAAATATTTCTAATTTCAAAGCTTTCTATTAAAAGTTTTGTTAGTTCCATATAAAGTATTATATCTTTTTTATGATATTTTAAGCAGTAATATATTATGGTAGTTAAAATAATTTCTGGTTGACAAATCTAGAACTGATAGTTCTTAAGTTTAAAATACAGTTTAAGCAAGGAGTATACAAAGTATACATGGGTTTCTATAAATGGTACCGTTTAAAATCTTTTTTCAGGCTGGGCATGGTGCCTCACTCCTGTAATCCCAGGACTTTGGGAGGCTGAGGTGGGAGGATTGCTTGAGCCTAGGAGTTCAAAACCAGCCTGGGCAACATGGTGAAACCCTATCTCTACAAAAAATACAAAAATTAGCCAGGTATGGTGGCGCACACCTGCAGTCCTAGCTCTTCAGTAGGCTGAGGTGGAATGATCGCTTGAGCCCAGGAGGTTGAGGCTGCAGTGAGTTGTGATTGTGCCCCTGCACTCCAGCCTGGGCAACAGAGCAAGGCTGTCTCAACAAAGAAAAAAAAAAGAAAACAAAATAAAGAAAATCCTTTTTCATCTGTTATTAAATTACAGATTCTGTGATATCCATATTCCATGTAGATATTATTTAATATCTGCCAGTCTTTAAATCTCAACTATTTTTGAGTATTTATAGTTTCCATCAATTCTTAAAAGAAGCCATATACACAATTCAAGTTCACCATCATTACTGGCATTTGGTCTGATAATTGGCTACTGCTAATAGTGGCATATAGACTTAAATACAGGATACTTTACATATGACACTTACCTTCCTCTTTCAAATTATGAAATTATTCTATTTTAAATAATCTGACATTATAAATTTATATGAGTAAATTATAGAATGGTCTATTAATTTTTCCTTTAGTTTGTTGTGTTTTCTGTGGTCACAGAAAATGCTTTAGAAAAAGTAAAATTATTCTAACCCAGGTGCGGTGGCTCACACCTGTGATCCCAGCACTTTGGGAGGCTGAGGTGGGCGGAACACAAGGTCAGGAGTTCAAGACCAGCCTAGCCAATATGGTGAAACCCTGTCTCTACTAAAAATACAAAAATTAGCTGGGCGTGGTGGCGGGCGCCTGTAGTCCCAGCTACTCAGGAGACTGAGGCAGGAGAATTGTTTGAACCCGGGAGGCGGAGGTTGCGGTGAGCCAAGATAGTGCCATTGCACTCCAGCCTCAACAGAGCAAGACTGTGTCTCAAAAAAAAAAAAAGAAGAAAAAAGAAAAGTATTCTATATAAGTTAGACTATAGGTTCAAAGATAATTCCTTCATAAAAGAAAAAAAATCAATAAAATTTATTCATATGGCCATGCACCATGGCTCAAACCTGTAATCTCAGCACTTCAGGAGGCCGAGGTGGGCAGATGACTTGAGGTCAGGAGTTCGAGACCACCCTGGCCAACATGATGAAACCCCATCTCTACTAAAATATAAAAATTAGCTGGGCGTGGTGGTGGGCACTTGTAATCCCAGCTACTCAGGAGGCTAAGGTGGGAGAATCACTTGAAACCTGGGAGGTGGAAGTTCCAGTGAGCCGAGATCGTGCCACTGCACTCCAACCTGGGCAACAGAGCGAGAGTCCCTCTCAAAAAAAAAAAAGAATACATAGACAGGTCAGAATTGCACTCACACTTTAGTTCTATAGAATATCAAGCTGTTTTTTTGATATTTTATTTAGTAATGCAGTGACTGAAAGGTCTTTATAGATGTATTAAGTACATTTACAATATTCCCAGGAGGATTTGTTAGCACTTTTCTGAGAATGCTTGGAAATGACTAATTAGCATTAGAAATTTAAAATGTTCAGATATCGTTATTTTATGTATTTATATTAGGATATTAAGGATTTTTTCATGTTAAATTTATGGATATAGAAGTAGGTAATTTGGCTTATTTATAATTTAAAGAAATAAAATTACTAGAGTACTCTTGGTAGAGATATCAAATGGTTACCCCTAGACTCTTAGTATTTTCCCTGTATCAAATAATGCTATCGTAGTAATATATATCTAAGTACTTTGAGTAGTAAATTCTTTTATTCTTCAACCTACATTTATTTGCCAGCTTAAATTTAATGTAACTCAAAATACATACCAAATTTTTGGCTTCCCATAAATCAATTTAATAAATTTGAATTTTATTACAATGTGGGCACTGTGAATAGGTGTTGGGAGGATCTAAGATGAGAAACATATTGTCAATGCTTTCAAGGTGCTCACAGTTCTTACCCTCCACTTTACTACCTCACCTGGCATTATTAATTAATGCACTCAGATCTCTTGCTAACCAGAATGTAATGTTTTGATATGAAAGATTTTATACATCATTATCATCATCAGAGTATCAGTAGTACCATTGTAAAGAATTTTAGGCTGGGTGTGGTGGCTCATCCTTGTAATCCCAATACTTTGGGAGGCCAAAGCTGGAGGATTGCTTGAGCCCAAGAATTTGAGACCAGCCTGGGCAGCATGACAAAACCTTGTCTCTACAAATATTTTAAAAAGTAGCCATGCATGGTGTTGTGTGCCTGTAGTCTCAGTTACTTTGGAAGCTGAGGCAGGAGGATTGCTTGAGCTCAGGAGGTCAAGGCTGCAGTGAGCCATGATCATGCCACTGCACTGTAACCTGGGCAACAGAGCGAGACCCTGCCTTTAACAAAAAGGTTTTGTAGTTTTAAAAAAAATTATTTCATTTGTCTTGAAAAGAGTGGAATCTTTGCAATTGAGGTACACTTTAAAAAGTAATTTTCAGTTAAAAGATGCTTACCGTTCTCTTCTGACAGAGTTAATATTTTCAGTGTCATAATTTTGTGCTTTTTCTTTAATAAGTATACCCAGGATCAATCTGGCAGTTGTGCACACATAATCGTGTGTTAGCTGTCCATGGAAAATATGTAGAATATTTAAATTTATGTAGGATATGGTATCACAGTTTGGCATACTTATCCCAGAACACACACTTATGTATGACTGTTAAATCAGTTGGGTTTTATAATCATTACGGTTTTGATATTTGATAAGATTTGCAATATAAATTTTTTTACCTCAGAGAACAAGACAAGGTTATATTGTGCATATTAAATTCATAATACCATATAACTTGCTTTTGGGTTCATGATTGCTTTTCACCTGTACTTTCCATCTGTCATGAACAGGGATCCCTGAGATGTTCATACTCTACATTCTCATGTGCATGATCCTTAGATTTAAAAAGGGTGAGTGGGAGAAAGCTGCTTTATAGAAATATAAGTTCACAGCATTCATGTTTTGTGTGTTCCACTGCAAATATTGCATGCTGCATACTTGTATGCTGCATACTTGTATTTCTCTGAAAATGAAGAACGTAGGCTCATAAGTACACAAAAAATTAGTTTTGTTTTTGCCAATAGTTGGAACAGACAGAGGAATGTTAGATGTAATACCTTTTCTATTTTTTCTAAAATGAATTCTGTAGTATTTTTCAAAAGACAGGGAAAAAAATTATATTTAAACTCAAAGTGGCTACAAATCAGCTCCTAAACTGTCACTGACATTAGCGTATAGATTTTGTAGTTTTTACAAACCTTTTAAAATATTTATTTACTAAGAAAACATTGCATTAATGCATGATACAAAATTGATAAGTTTTCCTTTAAATTGGAATGCAGTTTAAAGTGACTGAATTTTCCAATTTCAGCTACTGCATTTGACAAGGATACATACTGGAAAATGGAACTGGTATCATCTAATTTCTTTAGGCTCCTTCCCTTACAGTAGTTGGGAAAAATCTTTCCATGTGGCATTATGTAGATCATATTCTTGATGACTAATATTAATTACTGTGCTCTTTAGCCTTGACAGCAATGAAGAATTCTGGGTGGATATAGTTCATTCAGATAATTTAGGTGTATTTTAAATACATGTTTTCAATTAAAAAAACAGATCTTTGGCACTTGGCTTTTAATTATGTAAAGATTGACATTCTTACATTTTGCTCTTTATATTACAATTCATGTGTATGTTGCAGTTCCAATAACTGCACATCACAGTTTTATTATACACTTTAAAACAGTGGCATACTTGATCATAGATACAAATTAATTTTAGATTGAAACATATCTTTGTCTGTCACGTTACCTATTTTTATTTTTGTGTGTGTATATGATGACAAACCTTTCCATATTGTAAACAAGATAAAATGATATCTAAAATGTTAGTCATGACAACTTCCAACCTTAGCAATCAATGCACCTCTGAGGTTATGCTGTTAAGGGCTAAAGTAGTAGTATTTTCAGTGAGCTCTTCTGCCAGTTGCCACACATGCTGAAAAGATCTACTTAAATATTTCTTGCTAAGCATAATAGATGAATAGTTTTATAAAAAAATTAATTCTGATGCTCTCCAGAGATTTTTATGCTTAACTATTTTCTGTTAGACTTAAGCCAGTAAAATTTACCATTGTTCTTATATTGGAAAATTCCCTTATTAGTCACAACAACCAGGCCCTTTAAAAAGAGAGAAAATAAACAGCTCTAACCAATTGTCAAGCATATAATCAAGTACTTTATAAGAGAAATCCATCCATTAATCAGTTCTTCCTTTGCTTTTCATTATGTCATAAAGGATGGATTTATTTTAGAGCTTATGGTTTTGAACTACCACTTCCAGCTTCTGGAGACCCAATGATTAACTTGTCTATCTTCTACAACCCAGAATGTTCCAAATCAAACCTTTTTCATCTTGATTCTCCTAGATTTTACAACAAATCATAGTGACAATACCAGTTCCATTTTGCCTCCAATTCAGTTGATTATATATTTTTTCTATTTATTTCTCATTTTATAATTGATATCTGGAATAATCAGCAGCTCTTTTCTCATTTATTTTCTCATATTTTTATTCCAGGATTTGCCTCTGAAGCAGGGAGTGTCTGCATTAAAAATGACCTGTAGTTCTCTGCTTCATAGGTTAGAAACTTATTTTAATATTTTGTGGCTAAGCACAGTCCCACTTTTCAAATTCTATAATGAATTATTTAATTGGCATTGAATGTGGACCACAAGCATATATTTCATATTGGGGTTTTCTTTATTACTTTAAATGATTAAAATTCAATAGAATGTCCAGCTGAGGCAATAAAAGCTTTATTTTTGCTTTACAGCTTAAAACATTAAATGAGATTTAAAAAATCTATTGATTGTAACACAAGTAAAATAATGCTATTTGGGCATTTTTTAAAATTGCATTTCTTAGGCCTTATATTGCTTGAAGCATTTGTATTCTAAAACGTAACCAAATTCTGACTATTCATTTTGGGGAAAAACAATCAGTTCACAAATCACATTTTCAATGGGACTGCTAGCCAGCATAGGTGAAAACATGTATAGTGTATTTACTCTTGAATTGTACACTGCAGATGCTTCTTCAGCTCCCTCCTCTTCCTCCATGGGCGGTGCTTGCAGCTCCTTTACCACCTCTTCCAGCCCTACCATTTATTCTACCTCAGTCACCGACAGCAAGGCTATGCAAGTGGAGAGCTGCTCCTCAGCCGTGGGGGTAAGTAACAGAGGGGTAAGTGAAAAGCAGTTAACCAGTAACACAGTTCAGCAGCATCCATCAACACCGAAGAGGCACACAGTCTTGTACATCTCACCACCACCTGAGGACTTGCTGGATAACAGTCGGATGTCCTGCCAGGATGAGGGGTGTGGATTGGAATCTGAGCAGAGCTGCAGTATGTGGATGGAGGATTCCCCCTCCAACTTCAGTAACATGAGCACCAGTTCCTACAATGATAACACTGAGGTACCTCGTAAATCACGAAAACGAAATCCAAAGCAGAGGCCGGGGGTCAAACGACGAGATTGTGAAGAATCTAATATGGATATATTTGATGCCGACAGTGCCAAAGCACCTCACTATGTGCTTTCTCAGCTTACCACGGACAACAAAGGCAACTCAAAAGCGGGAAATGGGTTGGTATTCACATTTTTTAAAATTCTATCACCATTATGCAAAACAAACAAACAAAAAAACATTCCCAATTTTTCCTAATTGCTCAGCTCAAGTTTGCATATAAAGCAACAGTGCTAATTTTATCATTGAAATACCTGAAAATTTTAACTTAAAATTACCAACTTTTACTAGCTAGAAAATAAAATAATCATAGATTCTAGCAATAGATATCTTATTACCAGTATAGTTAGGTAGTAGAAAATGAAAATAATCTGTTTTGAAATAACTTAAATTTCAAATGAATTTATATTTTAAAAGGACTTGAAAATATTTTTACTCAGCCAGGCGTGGTGGCTCACGCCTGTAATCCCAGCACTTTGGGAGGCCCAGGCAGGCGGATCACCTGAGGTCAAGAGTTCGAGACCAGCCTGACCAACATGGTGAAACCCCATCTCTACTAAAAATACAAAAAAAATTAGCTGGGCATTGTGGCACATGCCTGTAACCCTAGCTACTCGGGAGGCTGAGGCAGAAGAATCGCTTGAACCTGGGAGGTGGAGGCTGCAGTGAGCCGAGATCATGCCACTGCACTCCAGCCTGGGCGACAAGAGCGAAACTCCATCTCAAAAAAAAAGGAAAAAAAAAAATGTATGTCTCTCTATATATATTTCCTCATAGAAATAACTAGCAATGTAACGACTCTATCAAAAACAACTCAGTCACTAAGAGCTGTGTTCTCTTTCACATTGTGTCCTCATATGGTTTACATTTTTTAGAAGATTTTAGACTTAAATTTTTTTCTCTTTAATTGATGAAAACAAGAAAAAACTAAATTGATAGTTTGATTCTCATCATTTAGATTCATGTATCATAAGCTTTTTTCCTTTGATACTAATACACTGATTGTGCAGATTCAATATATTTTTTAAATCACTCATTTTTTTTCTGTGATTCTGGGTTACTTCTTTAGAGGGTGATGAAACAGGATCATGGTACATGTTCGAGTTTTCTTTCATCTCTGTCAGTCACACTACCCACTAATATAGTTCAATAGCTATGTTACAGAATATTCACTGCTATAATGCAGACTAGTATGACTTATTTTTAATTCCTTTAGTAATTTTATTGTAATATTTAATTGCTAGACTTTTAAATTAGATTTTTCTATAGTACATTCAAAATAATTTGTTAAAATTTAACTCGCTAGGACCCAGGATCTCCTACAATTTCAGTTTTACACAAAAAGTGGTCAGGAAGCTTTAGATTGGTTTACTACTTGATGACATCACTAATCTTTTTTCAGTTAAAAATCCAGTTGAATATTATAGAGAATATTCTTAATGTATATTAAACTTGCCCTTAAGCACTCCCTCAGTACGTTTTAAAAAGTAATATCTACCCTTTAAGCAATAATTACTCTACACTGCTTCTTTACCTCCTTTGGGGTGATGTAGTTAAATGAAAATGAATATTTAAATGCTTTTCAGTTTTAGAAAGTCCAGATTAGTAAATTACCTAAAAGAAAACAAGATATACTCTTTCCTAAAATGTTGCCATTTAATAAAGTCAAGAATTTCAGAACATAATATTTGTAGAACTATTACTTATAAAATAAGGCTCTGAAATGTAATGAATACAGGAGGTAAATACTTAAAAGTAACTGTGATAGTAGCACAGATCTAAAAGGCTCATGAATATCATTTAATTATGTATGTGTGTTTATTTATGCTTTAGTGGAGAAAGTCTTTAATATAAAGTTGTGGAAGATAAATTTTCATTTTTATATCAAAATGAATGTTGAAGGTTCAAATTTAGAGCAAATAGAATTTTTACTTATGACTAATAAACACAGTGATTTGCAGTTGCTAATTAAATATCTTGACCTTCATCTTTTCTGCTTCTACGTTTGTATGATAGCTGTATCTTAGAAATGATTAGAGGTTACCCAGGGAAAGTATAATTGGTCAAGACAGTCTCTTTCATGAAATAATTCATGGAGCAGAAACTCCATCAAGCAGAAGAAGTGTCCAGCTTCTTAGGTAATTAAAAAAAATTTAAAATTAGTATATGGAAATGATGGAAGAAGTTTAAAATTGGAATTTATAACAACTATATTGAGGAAAGGATGAAATCATACCTGAATATATAGAAAAATAGGCCTTAAAAATAATTTTTCAGAGCATGTCAAGCTAAAAGCCTGTATTCTTCAACAGTGAAAAAAATCTTAAAATGTTTTGAGAGATAAGAATATAGCCTTAGATCTAATGTGCCATAAAATTACAATTTATATCATACTAAGTATTTAGAAAATGTACTTTAAAATATATACAGCAGTTTATTGATCTTCAAGATACCACATAGAAATCTGATAGCTTGTAGATGAAAATAGCATTTTTATATGACTAAAATGTTAGAGTCTAATAAGAGAATAAAACTTGGCTGGGCGCAATGGCTCACGCCTGTAATCCCAGCACTTTGGGAGGCTTAGGCAGGCGGATCACCTGAGGTTGGGAGTTCGAGACCCACCTGACCAATATGTAGAAACTCCGTCTCTACTAAAAATACAAAATTAGCCGGGCATGGTGGTGCATGCCTGTAATCCCAGCTACTCGGGAGGCTGAGGCAGGAGAATCACTTGAACCCGGGAGGCAGAGGTTATGGTGAGCCGAGATCACGCCATTGCACTCCAACCTGGGCAACAAGAGCGAAACTCCATCTCAAAAAAAAAAAAAAAAAAAAAAAAAAAAAAGAATAAAACCATTTTTTTTTTTTAACAAAAAAGCTTAGTATTTGAATATTCATAGCCATATCATTCTTAAATTTTTCAACTAAATGTCCTGAGAATCAGTTGCCCCATGTCTCTTCTAGATATTTCTATAAGGTAAGATATGATGTCATCTGGATGTGAAACCTATTTTAGGCTTTTTGTAGTGAAAATTATTTTTTTTGACATAGGCCACCAGAAGGATTATGCAGCACACATAAATTAGAATGTCATTTTAAGACTTGTGAATAGAATATGCCATGATGGTGGATTTTCCTTTTTGGATTTTACATGGTAAAATCCCATGTAACTGACTG
Source organism: Theropithecus gelada (assembly GCF_003255815.1). Taxonomy (NCBI): domain Eukaryota; kingdom Metazoa; phylum Chordata; class Mammalia; order Primates; family Cercopithecidae; genus Theropithecus; species Theropithecus gelada. Next base: position 27,522,702 of record NC_037688.1, read on the forward strand.
CTACTTTATTTTTTCTTAAGCCATCATGCCTTAAAAATTAGTAACTTGACTACGTTTCTAAGTGTTAGTGGATGTTTTCATGATTTTACATGTCTATACATCTCAATATGTATGTATTCCATTTTTACATTTTAGAAAATAAAGATAGTTTTAAGGAATTCTAAAGTACCATTTTAGAAATTGCTTAATTACATATGATATTCTTTTTTAAGCCATAATGTGTATACTTACTCAATAGTCTTCATCCCAAGTAAGATCATTTGTTTTGCTAGACGAGTAAAACTCATTTTCATTTATTTGCCCTTATAAATATTAGCTTGACTAGCGTGAGTATAAAAACATGTCTTGCCAAGTTAATATGCTGTATGAATTTTCCTTATATTTCAAACTAAAATTTTCCCTTTTCTATTATAAAATTAATAGATATGAATTACAAGTATTTGAAAAATACAAGAAAACCCCATAATCTAGTCACTCAGTAAACCTGCTATTATCGTTTTGCAGTATTTTTTTTCATCTCTTTGTATGTGTATCTGGGGGATATTTCTACATCGTTTCAATAAATGAATATTTTTACTTTAAGATTAGTATAAAACAAAATATAGACTTTCATGTGTGAGGAACTGCACACTAGTTAGACCAAATGTTTGAATCTGTACCCAGAATGATGAAAAGAACAACAGGGTTTATTGCCCATTGTTCCAGCTTCAACTTGATACTTATGTTCATAGAATTTATTCTTCCAGGGCCTTTTAAATGACTTGCACAAGTAATCTTTGACCTACTTAAGTCAAACTTGCACGAAGGGCATTCCTTGTCCATTTAGGACCTTTCTCATCTTAGGTCTTTCTCATCTTAATATTACAGAAGCTCCTTTATCTCTCTGCTTTCCTTTCTTTGTCCCTTTCTTCTTCTTATTTGCCTTCATCAACAAAGATTTCTTCAGCACCTGTTATGTTTCAGGAACTGTATCAGGTTCAGGGAATATGAAGATGATTAAGCATAGTATTGCGCCTTGAGAACTCTTCCTCTTATCTATCAGTCTTACTGAATTCCTGTGCTAGTTTCAGTCCTTCTTTGTTCCATTCTTTTGCCCCTTTCTTAGCCAACAATTCAACCTAGTCCCCATTTCCATTGAAGATAGTGCCTTTCTCACTTTGTTCTTGATGATTGAGGCAACAACTTGGTTACAGCTAGAGGGGTAAACATTAGAGCCAGGTTTAAGCCTGCTTAGCTCCTCTGTGTTTGAAGTCATAATATTCCTACTGGGATCTGGTTGCTTTTAGAGGAGATTTTTCTTCACAGTCATCTGGCTCCTGGATCTTTGATGTGAGTCAAAACTTAGGACTAGGAGGGTCACAGAGAAAGCTGTGACCCTGACTTTATTTACAAACATAGGTGAATTTTGTTTTTTTGTTGTTTTTTTGTTTTTTGAGATGGAGTTTTGCTCTTGTTGACCAGGCTGGAGTACAATGGCACAATCTGGGCTCCCTGCAACCTGCACCTCCTGGGTTCAAGTGATTCTCCTGCCTCAACCTCCAGAGTAGATGGGATTACAGGCATCTGCCACTGGCTAATTTTTTGTAGTTTTAGTAGAGATGGGGTTTCACCATGTTGGCCAGGGTGGTCTCGAACTCCTGACCTCAGGTGATCTACCTGCCTTGGCCTCCCAAAGTGCTGGAATTACAGGTGTGAGCCACCACTCCGTTGCTCAGAAGGAAAGATAACTAGCAATATTGTTTTTACTTATTTTTATTATGTATTTGCAGTGCTTCAACTATTTTACAGATTAAATGTGTTTGCCTGAAGTCATAACCACCATTTGGGATACTGTTTTCCTTTGAACATATATTCCACATAGCAAATGCATTATAAATAAATGTTAAAAGCATAACTAAAAACAATAAGGGCTAGGCGCAGTGGCTCACGCTTGTAATCCCAGTACTTTGGGAGGCCAAGGTGGGCAGATCACCTGAGGTCAGGAGTTCAAGACCAGCCTGGACAACATGGTGAAACCCCATCTCTAATAAAAATATAAAAACAGGTGTGGTGGCACACGCCTGTAATCCCAGCTACTTGGGAGGCTGAGGCAGGAGAATCACTTGAACCCAGGAAGCAGAGGTTACAGTGAGCTGAGATTGTGCCACTGTACTCCAGCCTGGGTGACAGAGTAAAACTCCGTCTCAAAAAATAAAAAAAAAGGTAGAATGCTAGTGCTGTCAAGCCCAGATTGTAAAATTTTTATTGAGAGCTTTAATTACTTAACTAATCACAAATAAAAATAATCTGAAAAATCACACTTCTAGAAAAGATTATTTAGAGTAAAGCTAATTTCCCCATAAAAATTGAATCACTAATTTTTTATATAATTTCTTCAGTTTGATTTACTGAGAAGGAAACCCAAAAGAATAAGCTACATATACCTTCATTTGGTTTGTAGGCCATTTTGTATGGGGGTATGTAGGGTTTTTGGGGGTTTGATTTTTGCTTTTGCTACCCTCACTTTTTTCTTTTACTTTGCAATTAAAAAATAACAGTAGTTAATCTTATAGCTTTATATAAAATTTAGAATTTATATATGGAATGCATACATGGAATTTTTAAATCTTATTTTGACTGAAGTACAGTGTGAAAGGTTATAGTGACATTAACTATTCTTTTGTATTAGTTTCAGTTTATTGCAGTCAATCTTCCTCCCTTCCTCCTACCACTCATATACGTTCATTTTCTTTTCTGTCAAACGTACTTTCTTTTATTTTTGCATCATATAGTAAACTTTTTTACAAAATCTTTTTAAAGATACTTTGCTCATGTATCTTCCCTTAGGCCATATTTTATTTTGCCAGCAAGCTAAATAGTTGTTTTTACTATTATTGCCAGTTCTGTTTCTTCCTTTGTCTTAGATGGCTGCTTTTTTTTTTTTTTTTTTAATCAAAAAACTCTTTTTGATACTTTCTCCATGTTGTGCTCTGATTTCTCAGAACATTGGAAAACCAAAAAGGAACTGGAGTAAAGAAGAGCCCTATGTTGTGTGGACAATATCCTGTTAAAAGTGAGGGAAAGGAGCTGAAGATAGTTGTGCAACCTGAGACACAGCATCGAGCTCGGTACCTGACTGAGGGCAGCCGCGGCTCAGTAAAAGATAGAACACAGCAAGGCTTTCCTACAGTAAAGGTATTTACTTTATTTTCATTTGAATTTTAGTTAAAATGTAAAGGGGAATATGTCCTGAAAAGTAAAATATTTTCAAATCTTGAATTTTCTTCCCTCATATTTGATATTTGAATTAGATTCATCTCAAACTTTATATTTGGAAAGAATTTTTGTTGTTGTTTTGAGACAGTCTCACTCTGTCACCCAGGCTGGAGTGCAGTGGTGCAATCTCAGCTCACTGCAGCCTCTGTCCCCCGGTGCAAGTAATCATGCCTCAGCCACCTGAGTAGCTGGGACCCACAGGTGTGTGCCACCAGGCCCAGCTAATTTTTGTATTTTTAGTAGAGTCTGGGTTTCACCATGTTGGTGAGACTGGTCTCGAACTCCTGATCTCAAGTGATCCTCCCACCTTGGAGGAAGAAATATTAAAGTGAATTCAAAGAAATATAGTAGAAATTACTGAGAACTTTGAAAATAAGGTTTTTGAGATGGTTAAGTAATCAAGACTATTGGACTGAGAAAAGAATTGATTAATACTTAAGGCTTTGGTTTAAGAAATGGGATATTATTTGCATCCACTCAAGTACAGGGGGAAAGAAGGAAATGAGGGAAAAAAAAAGAAATGGGATATCAATTGAGTCTTAATTTTTTTAAAAGTTGAGACTAAAAGTTAAAAGGGACTTAACACCTAGGATATCTTGTTATAAAGAATATTTGTCTTTGAAGACAAACCTCAAAAAAATGGGAGAATGGGGAGAAGACTTAACAAGTGTCCCTACCCCTTGCAAAAGACTAAATAGGGAGGAATTTTGGCTAGTCACATGGTAGATTCTTATTAAATACAATTTGTATAAATATATTACTTAAACAGTATTTTAAGTTAGGAGTAGAGGTGGACTGCCTTTCATTTTATACTTGAATGAAATTATGATTGAAACTCTCTGGATCAATCAGGAAACGTGTCTGCCACCATTTATAAGGTTGGTTAATAGTCATGTGTACAGTATCAAGCCTACCCTTCTTCACTACTTACTGCCTTAACCCACACCCAATCCTTCAAACCCAGGACAGGTAACAGGCAAGTGAGAAATTTATGTTATGCTTTGTGTAAATATTTGTCTAGCCAGATATTTTGGTAGTTTGGTCATTACGTTTAACCTAATTGCCCTGACTTTATGTTTTGTCTAGTTAGAAGTATTGTTAGATTAATTGCTTAACTATGATAGGGAATGAATTGACCTTAAAAATTTGTTTAGTCATTCATTCAACAAATACTGCACTCTTCCATGTGCCAGGCACTGTTCTAGGTTCTGCTGACCAGCAATTTGACTGGGGTTTGCTTATTTTCCTCATTATGATACCATTTTGTAGAGATACAGCTGTAAGGCATGTGTGAATTTTTTAAGCACTTTGTTTGGCATGCATTGTACAATTTACTTTGTGATTTTCTGCATTCTATATTAGCGGCTTCAATGTTTAACTATAAGCCTTATCAAGAATCAGGATTGGAAACATTTGTTCCCAAATGCTATTTTAAATATTTATTTATTTTTCAGCATACAAATTATAATTTAATTTATGAAGGCTTGCTAGAGACCTGTAATGAGCCATAGATCCCTGTTTGAACTAGCAATCTCTCAGACCATAATGTTTTATCCCAGGATTTAATGATGTTATATGTATGTATCTAGTCCATGAAAATCAGCTTCATTTCCTTGTTATTCATATAGCTGCACTCATACTTTTCTACTCAAGTAGCTTTAGTAGAATAAAAATACGGTATATGTACTCTCATTTGATGATGATGATGATGCCACTAACAGTTTCGTGAGTTTTTCCATTGTTATGGTGGTAGGTCCTGAGCAACCCAAATGCTACCTAAAGTACTGTGTATTCATTCTCATCTGCTTGTACAAATAAATTATAAATGGTAATTTATCATCTAACATCTACATTTATAATTTAAGTATGGTTATTACAGAATTAAAACTATGACTTATTTCAGGAATTTAGCCAACTCTTTTATGAAAATGTTTTACCTCTGTTTTTCTTGAAGATTTAAATATTTTTAAATGTAATTCAGTTACAAGTATAGGATTTGGTCTTAAATATTTGATTTTATAATTAGATTATTTGAAATGCTAATTAGTGTTTCTGTTGCATGTTTTCTTGTTTCAGCTGGAAGGCCATAATGAACCTGTAGTGTTGCAAGTGTTTGTGGGCAACGACTCTGGACGAGTGAAACCACATGGATTTTATCAGGCCTGCAGGGTAACTGGACGAAATACAACTCCTTGCAAAGAAGTGGACATTGAAGGCACTACTGTTATAGAAGTCGGCCTTGATCCTAGCAACAACATGACACTGGCGTAAGTACTTAGTAAGAATTTTTCATTATATATTACACTCTTGTGTTAGGCAGGAGAATTGTTCAGTTTCTAACGTACAGAAGATTTTGAGTATTTTATTAAAATGTTTTAAATATTATGAATAAAAAAAGACACTACTTCCGAATGGTTGTGGGTTAAAATTAACTCTTTTACCCTTTGCTAAAGAATTCCTATGGTTGGACCAGGTGCAGTGGCTCATGCCTGTAATCCCAGCACTTTTGGAGTGACGCTGGTGGATCACCTGAGGTCAGGAGTTAGAGACCAGCCTGGCCAACATGGCGAAACCCTGTCTCTACTGAAAGTACAAAAATTAGCTGGGCGTAGTGACACATGCCTGTAATCCCAGCTACTTGGGAGGCTGAGGCAGGAGAATCACTTGAACCCAGGAGGTGGAGTTTGCAGTGAGCCGAAATTGTGCCACTGCCCTCCAAGCTAGGCAACAAAGTGAAACTTCGTCTCAAAAAAAAAAAAAAGAATTCCCACAGTAAAGGCAGGGATATTAAAGCCAAGTTGAAAGCTGGCCAAAGACTTACTTTTTTGGGTTTATAATAGTAACATTGAAAATGAAAACTACGATTTGATTTGTTTTCCTGAATTCCACCTTCTTAATGTTTGCTTTAGAAACTTTTTTTTTTTTTTTTTTGAGACAGAGTCTCCATCTATCACCCTGGCTGGAGTGCAGTGGTGCTATCTCGGTTCACTGCAACCTTTGCCTCCCAGGTTCAAGTGATTCTCCCTACCTCAGCCTCTCAAGTAGCTGGGATTACAGGCACCTGCCACCGCCCCGCCGGATAATTTTTGTATTTTTAGTAGAGTCAGGGTTTCACCATCTTGGCCAGGCTGGTCTCCAACTCCTGACCTCAGGTAATCCACCCACCTTGACCTCCCAAAGTGCTGGGATTACAGGCGTGAGCCACTGCACCCGGCCAAGAAACTGTTCAGCAGAGGCTATGAAGTGCCTTATTCCACCTTGATGTGAAACGCGTATTGCTGGTTTAAATTCACCATAGGTTGTTATTTTCCTGTATTTAAAAAATATATATCTTTAGATTTAGATTATGTGTTTTTCATCTTGTACATTTAAGTTTTAAAAATTATTTTTCCTTAAGCCTTGCGTAAAGGACCTTACTGAACCATAACAGCAGGAAATATATTTGTATGGGGTAGACCTATGTTGTAATTATTTGTGTATTGGATAGTTGCTAAAGACTTTACTTGGTTTTCAGTTTCTTTTTGAAAGCCATTTTAAATAGACTGGTAAAAGGTTAGTTGGAAAAAAGACATTTTGAGAAATATTTTGTAAATTTTTTTTTTTGGAGAGGGAGTTGTGCTTTGTTGCTCAAGCAATGTAGTGGCACGATCTCAGCTCACTGCAACCTCCACCTCCTGGGTTCAAGCGATTCTCCTCCCTCAGCCTCCCGAGTAGCTGGGATTACAGGCGCCCACCACCATACCTGGCTAATTTTTGTATTTTAGTAGAGATGGGGTTTCACTACGTAGGTCAAGCTGGTCTCGAACTCCTGACCTCAAATCATCCACCCACCTCAGGCTCCCAAAGTGCTGGGATTACAGGTGTGAGCCACCGCGCCTGGCCTCATTAATATTTTTTAACTTGTAACTTTTGAAAATTATTTTTTTAAAAAAAGGGGGCTGGACACAGTGGCTCACGCCTGTAATCCGAGCACTTTGGGAGGCCAAGGTGGGTGGATCATGAGGTCAGGAGTTCAAGACCAGCCTGGCCAAGATGGTGAAACCCTGTCTCTATTAAAAATACAAAAAATTATCTGGATGTGGTGGCAGGCACCTGTAATCCAAGCTACTTGGGAGGCTGAAGCAGAGAATTGCTTGAATCCGGGAGGTGGAGTTTGTAGTGAGCTGAGATCACACCACTGCACTCCAGCCTGGGTGACAGAGCAAGACTCCGTCCAAAAAAAAAAGACAGTTATAAAAGTAAATATGTATAGTAGAGGAAGAAAGGAAAGAATTTACTGATTATAAAAATAGTACTTAGTCAATATAAGAAAGTTGAAAAAGGGGCCAGGCATGGTGACTCATGCCTGTAATCCCAATACTTTGGGAAGCTGAGGCATGCAGATCATCTGAGGCCAGGAGTTTGAGACCAGCCTTGGCCAACATGGTGAAACCCCATCTCTGCTAAAAATATAGAAATTAGCCAGGAGTGGTGGTGCATGCCTGTAGTCCCAGCTACGTGAGAGGCTGAGGCAGGAGAATCGCTGGAACCCTGGAGGCAGAGGCTGCAGTGAGCTGAGATTGCACCATTGCACTCCAGCCTGGGCAATAAGAGCGAAAGTCTGTCTCAAAAAAAAAAAAAAAAAAAAAAAAAAGTTGAAAACACAGGGTAATAAAAAGCTAAAAACATGCCCTTTAAAAACCAACTTCCGGCCTGGCACAGTGGCTCATGCTTATAATCCCAACACTTTGGGAGGCTGAGGTGGATGGATCTCTTGAGCCAGGAGTTTGAGACCAACCTGGGCAACATAGTAAGACTCTGGCTCTACTAAAAGTACAAAAGTGAGCTGGGGTAATGGTGCATGCCTGTAATCCCAGCTACTCAGGAGGCTGAGGCATGAGAATTACCTGAACTGAGGAGGCAGAGGTTATAGTGAGCTGAGGTAGCGCCATTGCACTCAGACCTGGGTGACACAGCGAGACTCTGTCTCAAAAAAATAAAATAAATATAAATAAATAAAAACCAACTTCCTGGCAATAACCACTATTTTAATGTGTGTCTTCCCAGTCTTTTTTGGGCAAAATTGAAAAAATAGTGTACCCATTGTTTTGTAATCTGCTTTTTACTTAACATATCATGAGCATTTTTCACATATCATTCAATGTGGTAACATACTTCTTAGTGGCTGTCTTAATATTCCATCCTTCTGGAGGCAGCTACTAAGTTTTTAAAAGTAAAATCCATTTTCTCTGTTTTCAGAATTAGCTCTGTAAAGAAAGAGGCTAATTTTTTTTTTTTTTAAATGGTCTCTGGCCAGGTGCGGTAGCTCATGCCTGTAATCCCAGCACTTTGGGAGGCCAAGGTGGGCAGATCACTTGAGGACAGGAGTTCAAGACCAACCTGGCCAACATGGTGTAACCCCATCTTTACTAAAAATACAAAAAATAGCTGGGCATGGTGGCGGCCACCTGTAATCCCAGCTACTCAGGAGGCTGAGGCAGGAGAATCCCTGGAACCCAGGAGACAGAGGTTGCAGTAAGCTGAGATCATACGACTGCACTCCAATCTCTCCAGCCTGGGTGACAGTGAGACTCCATCTCAAAAAAAAAAAAAAGATCTCTTATAAGCCATTACTTATGTTCAGATTTTAAAATAGTGATTTTTTTTTTTACTTTTTCTTTATTATTATAAACAAAAGATTGACAGGATTAGGAACAGTGAATGTTTAGAATTTACCCTTTTGTAGTTTTGAACTTGGAACTTTGTAACTTTATTACATATTCACAGAATTAATAGATAAGCAAAATTTTAAAAAACAAACTTGTTGATTAAGAGCTTTACACTATTTATACAACAAAATGTCCCTTTATATATTTTTTTCTGTATTAGGGTGGACTGCGTAGGGATATTGAAATTGAGGAATGCTGATGTTGAAGCCAGAATAGGAATTGCTGGTTCCAAGAAAAAAAGCACTCGTGCCAGATTGGTTTTTCGAGTTAATATCACGAGGAAAGATGGCTCCACTTTGACACTGCAAACACCCTCTTCTCCAATTTTGTGTAGTAAGTAAGAAGATGTGGAGATACTAAACATATGGAGTTTCTTTCATTTTCTGTTAATCTTTTAGACATCTCTAAATTTTAGATATTTCACATACTCCGGCTTGTGATCATGCAAAATTTGAAATAGTTTAAAAGCAGTAGTCAGATTTTCTAGACCAAACTAGAGATGAATAATTGGGATACAATTCAAAAGATGTGGAGCATTTTGTAGTTTCCTATTATCATAATATGCTGATTTAAAAAGTAATTTGGGCCAGGTATGGTGGCTCACACCTGTAATCCCAGCACTTTGGGAGGCAAAGGTGGGAGGATCACTTCAGCCCAAGAGTTTAAGACCAGCCTGGGCAATGTAGTGAAAACCCTGTCTCTACAAAATAAAAAAACATATATAGTAAGTTGGGTGTGATGACTTGTGCCTGTAGTTTCAGCTACTCGGGAAGATGAGGCAAGAGGATCACTTGAGACCCAGGAGGTCAAGGCTGCAGTGAGCCTTGAGCATGCCTTTGCATTCCAACCTGGGCGGCAGACTGTGACTGTCTCAAAAAAAAAAGTAATTTGAGCTGGTTATCAGAAGTAAATTACAAAACGAAAGCGTTTTCTAAACATCTTCACTGTGTGGTAAATTGCTGTGGTTCTAACTGTTCTGTGTTAGAACATGAGTAAGGTAAGGAGGACTTTGCGAATAACAACATGGCAGAAGTTTTGATTACTAATTATAATAGTATAGTACAGTGTTGGGAGTGGGAAATTCAATTCTTATCACTAACCTTGGCATGGACAGAAAATGATGTGTGTGTGTTTGTGTGTGTAAATTCAATTATGTTGTTATATATGTCTCACCATAATTGTAGTTTCTCTCTAATGATTATTGTTACAAGTAATAAATAGGAAAATTTTTCCTTTTCACATTTCTCTCTCTCTCTCTCTTTTTTTTTCTTTTTCTTTTTTGAGACCGAGTTTCGCTTGTTGCCCAGGCTGGAGTGCAATGGTGCGATCTTGGCTCACTGCAACCTCCACCTCCCAGGCTCAAGCAATTCTCCTGCCTCAACCTCCCGAGTAACTGGGATTACAGGTGTGTGCCACTACCACCTGGCTAATTTTTGTATTTTTAGTAGAGATGGGGTTTCACCATGTTGGCCAGGCTGGTCTTGAACTCCTGACCTCAAATGATCCACCTCGGCCTCCCAAAGTGCTGAGATTACAGGCGTGAGCCACTGCGCTTGGCCTATTTGACCTATTTTTAAAAACAATATATGATATATTACTAAAAATGTTTATATTAATAAGATCAGTCAGCAAATTTGGCAGGCAGTGAAGTTGTTCAAGGCCAGGCACAGTGGCTTACCCCTGTAATCCCAGCACTTTGGGAAGCCGAAGTGGAAGGATTGCTTGTGGCCACGAATTTGAAACTAGGCTGGGCAACATAGTGAGACCTAGCCTCCGCCTCCTAGGTTCAAGCAGTCCTCTTACCACAGCCTACTGAGTAGCTGGGATTACAGGCGTGTGCCACCTTGCCCAGCTAAATTTTTTTTGTATTTTTAGTAGAGATGGGTTTTCACCCTGTTGGCCAGGCTGGTCTTGAACTCCTGACCTCAAATGATCCACCCATCGTTCTCTAGCATTCCCCCAACCCCCTTTTTTTTTTTTAAGAATAAGGCTGAGTGTGGTGGCTCATGCCTGTAATATCAGCACTTTGAGAGGCCAAGGCAGGAGGATCGCTTGAGGCCAGGAGTTTGAGACCAGCCCGGGCTGATCTCTCTTCCTGTTTCCTTCTGTCTCCCATTCCAATCCCAGCTCTTCTTACTAACCAACTTTGTTTTCACCTCTCATTTTACTCCAGCTGTTTAAACCTGCCAAAAAGTTTATATTTATGGAAACTAACACAAGCCAGAAACTTATAATGAAAGTGTACTGAACAACATAATGAGAGACCCTGTCTCTACAAAAATTTAAAAAAAAAAAAAAAAAGCCAGGCATGGTAGCATGTGCCTGTAGTGCCAGCTACTCAAGAGGCTGAGGCAGAAAGATCATTGAGCCCAGGGGTTTTGAGATAGCAGTGAGCTGTCATCACACCACTGCACTCCAGCCTGTACAAGAGACCCTGTCTCTAAAAAACAAAAAAGGGAAATTGTTCAGATGAGCGCTTTTTAAAAAATTTTTTAATTTATTGTTTCTAGCCTACTTTTTTTTTTAACAGTTATAATTACTGGAGGCTACAGTTTAGTTCAGGGAAACGGTAATGTGTTCTGATAACAAAATATGCCTCATTGCTCATTCAGTCACTCATTTAGTCAACATAAATTAAATGCAGTGGTTCTCAGTCCTGGGTGTAGGTTAGAGTCACCTGTAGTGCATTACAACAAACAAAAAGACTTGCCAATTGATGGTTTGTTTTTGGAAAGCTTCATAGTTAATTCAATGGATAATTACAGTGTGCTTAACTCTGAAATTAAAGATGATAGTTTGAGGAGCTTACAGTTTAGCAGGCTAGGGGAAAAAACAGGCAAGTAAATGCCTAATTTTACTATAAAATTATATTAACTTCCATATATGTGTATATAAAATTGTATATAGTCCAGGCATGGTAGCTCACACCTGTAATGAGAGCACTTTGGGAGGCCAAGGCAGGAGGGTCGCTTGAGCCCAGGAGTTTGAGATTAGCTTGGGGAACAAAGCAAGACCCTGTCTCTCTTTTTTTTTAATTGTATATAAAAATTATATAAGCTTCCAATTATATTATATAGTTATATAAAGATGCTATACTGCACAGTAGCTGTGTGACTAAAGTACAGTGGAAATATAGTAAGAGCATCTAATTCAGACTGCTCAGAGATGGTAGAACTTGTTCTGTCTTGTCTTAAAACACAATTAGAAGTAAAACAAGTAAAATGGGATTTACTTGAAAAATTTTCATATCTGCCCTTCTATAGTCATTCTGGGCAGAAGGATTCGTATATAAATATGCTCCCTGAAAGGGTATGATCCTTTTGGGGGAAATAAAAAGAGTTTGATGTGATTGGAACAAAAAGATATACATGATGAAGTGGTAAGATTTGAGGTTACAGAGGTAGGCAACACCTCTTTCATAAAGTGACTTGTGTGTTCAGCAAAATAATTTGAATTTTATCCTGACCACTTAGGAAGCTTGGTGCTTGAACTTAGACTTTGAGAGCTGGATATGGGAGGAAAAGAAGAATAAACATAAAAATGATACACAGTAAAACACAGAACCCCAAAAATATTTTTATCTAAAAAAATTAAAATGTTTGTTCCATTATAAGTTTCTGGCTTGTGTTTATTTCCATGAATATAAACTTTTTGGCAGGTTTAAGCAGTTGCAGTAAAATGAGAGGTAAAAAGGAAATTGGTTAGTGCGAAGAGTTGGGATTGGAATGGGAGATAGAAGGAAACAGGAAGAGACAGAGGTAGAAAAGGAAAGGGGCCAAAAGGTGACACAGTTGGAAGGGAGAAAAGGAAACAGATACTTGATCTTCCTTCTGTAGACACTCAGTGGAAAGAATTTGTAATATCAGGATTCATGCAGTGCCTTGTGGCTTTAAAAAAATTACTTCTAATTATTGCTTTAACAGTGGCCATTGGATCCTTTGTCTTTTTGTTTGTTTTTAAGGGGATAGATCATCCCTTTTTACATTCTTAACATCTTTCATGTTCTCCAGAAAATATAGGTGTATATGTTTTTTGTTTTGGTATGTATGTTTATATTATTTTGTTATGTTATATCAAATTAAGAATATCAATTTTCAGCCAGGTGCAGTGGCACACAGCTGTAGTCCCAGCTACTTGGGAGGCTGAGGAAGGAGAATCACTCGAGCCCAGGAGTTTAAATCCAGCCTGGGATTCAAACCCATGTCTTTTTTTTTTTTTTGAGACGGAGTCTCGCTTTGTCGCCCAGGCTGGAGTGCAGTGGCACCATCTCGGCTCACTGCAAGCTCCGCCTCCTGTGTTCACGCCATTTTCCTGCCTCAGCCTCCGAGTAGCTGGGACTATAGGCACGCACCACCACGCCCGGCTAATTTTTTGTATTTTTAGTAGAGATAGGGTTTCACCGTGTTAGCCAGGATGGTCTCGATCTCCTGACCTCGTGATCCGCCCGCCTCGGCCTCCCAAAGTGCTGGGATTACAGGCGTGAGCCACCGCGCCCGGCAAACCCATGTCTTTAAAAAAAAAAAAAGAAAAAAAAAAGGCCGGGTGCCGTTGTACACGCCTATAATCCCAGCACTTTGGGAGGGCAAGGTAGGAGGATTGCTTGAAGCCAGGAGTTTGAAACCAGCAAGGGCAACATAGCAAGAGCCCATCTCCACAAAAAACAAATGTTTTAAATTTGCTGGGCATGGTGCCATGCGCCTGTAGACCCAGCTACTTGAGAGGCTATGATGGGAGGATTATTTGAGCCCAAGAGTTCAAGGATACGGTGAGCTATGGTGGCACCACTGCACTCCAGCCTGGGCAACAGAGTGAGGTCTTGTTGATCCTGTCTCTACAAAAGAAAAAAGAAAAAAGAAAAAATTTTCATATCTACCCTTCTATAGTAGTTTTTAATAGGACAAAATTAATCATGGCTTTCTTACATGTAATATATATTAGATTTTATCTTATGCTTACTAAATTAAATATGACTCGGAATTTAAGAATTTTCTACTTCCCCTATTTCTACCTATCCCACAGCTATGGGGAAAGGATGGTGTTGTTAAGTAAACTATCCCTCTCTTAAAATTTTGGACAGGATTAGTAATATACATAAACAGATGTAGGCTTTGTACTCTAAAATTTTCTATTAAATATGTCCTTCTACTAAACATTATTACAAAGCTTTATTTATTCTCTTGATGGGTTGAAATATTTGCTTACTTATTTTTCAGTATTTAGATATTCGTTATTTTTTTCAACTTTATTTATTTATTATTTATTTATTTTGAGACAGAGTCTTGTTCTGTCGCCCAGGCTGGATGGAGTGCAGTGGCAGTCCCGGCTTACTGCAACCTCTGCCTCCCGGTTCACACCATTCTCCTGCCTCAGCCTCCCTAGTAGCTGGGACTACAGGCACCACCACGCCCGGCTAATTTTTTGTATTTTTAATAGAGACGGGGTTCCACCGTGTTAGCCAGGATGGTCTCGATCTCCTGACCTCATGATCCATCTGCCTCGGCCTCTCAGGGTGCTAGGATTACAGGAGTGAGCCACTGCGTTCGGCCTCAACTTTATTTTTAAGACTGCTAGTTGAAAAGCATCTAAAAGTATACCGTTTTTATAATACCAAAAAGGTGGTTGCTTTTTTATGTGTTCTAATTTTTAAGCATTATCCCTTTCAAGAGTCAGCTTATAAATAACTTGACAGGGCGCAGTGGCTCACGCCTGTAATCCCAGCACTTTGGGAGGCTGAGGTGGGCAGATCACCTGAGATCTGGAGATTGAGACCAGCCTGACCAACATGGAGAAAACCCATCTGTACTAAAAATACAGTTCGCCGGGCGTGGTGGTGCATGCCTGTAATCCCAGCTACTCGGGAGGATGAGGCAGGAGAATTGCTTGAACCCGGGAGATGGAGGTTCTGGTGAGCCAAGACTGCACCATTGCACTCCAGCCTGGGCAACAAGAGCAAAACTCCATCTCAAATAAATAAATAAATAAATAAATAAATAAATAAATAAATAACTTAAAAATGAAAGTTAGTGCTTAAATAATCTTGACTTCAGTTCAGTTTAGTATGGCATCTGTCGGGGACCCATCTCGTAAACTTTAAAGAAAGGACCTTTTAAAAGGCCAAAAGCTAAATTATCTTGAAAGTAACAGACTAGTTCTTTCTGTAATGTAAATACAAATATGTAGAAGACAAATATATTCTAAACCTTTGGGGCCTCATTTGGCCATCTTATGCCTTTAACACATAAATGAAAAAAATGAGATACGGGAAAAAGTTTTACCAGTAATAAGTGAAGTGGAATTTCCACACAGTATTTGAAAATGGAGGGAAAGGTTATACGCTTTACATTTCATTGTGGTAATACAACATATTAATGTAATTTTGTGCCTTTTATTTTCTTATCAGAACAATATATACCATATGTTTCTGGAATGTTTTTAAAAACCAAGTATCTATTTCCTGTTACTCCAAAAAGTTACGTTAAATAAACTAATTTAGTTAATTCTTCATTTATTAGGGTATATAATTGTCAGTGTATGACCAATGACCCTTTCCATTCTGTTCACACATTAACCTTGTAGGTTCTAGAAAATACTTGTTTTTTGTTTTTTTATTTTTTGTTTATTTCTTTTTTTAGACAGGGTTTCACTTTTGTTGCCCAGGCTGGGGTGCAGTGGTGCAATCTCGGGTCACTGCAGCCTCTGCCTCTTGGGTTCAACCGATTCTCCTGCCTCGGCCTCCCGAGTAGCTGGTATTACAAGCATGCGCCAGCACACCCAGCTAATTTTTTGTATTTTTAGTAGACATGGGGTTTCACCATGTTGGCCAGGCTGGTCTCGACCTCCTGACCTCAGGTGATCCGCCCCCGCTTGGCCTCCCAAAGTATTGGGATTACAGGTGTGAGCCAACTCACCCGGCCAGTGTATTTGTTTATACATTCACAATTTCTTTTAAACTCCCCAGCATTGTTGAAAATGTCATTTAGCATATACAAACAGGTTAAGTATCTCTTATCTGAAATGCTTAGGACCCGAAGTGTTTCAGGTTTTGAATTTCTTTGGACTTTGAATTTCTTTGCATATACATAATGAGGTTTCATGGGAATGGGACCCAAGTGTAAACACATAATTCATTTATGTTTCATATGCACCTATACACATAGCTTGAAAGTAATTTTATATAATATTTTAAATAATTTTGTGCATCAAAGTTTCAAAAAGCAAAGGTGACAGTGTTCCAGCCACCTTTGTAAACAATCTTTGTAAATAACCTGTTTGGCATCACCATCATTCCTGACTCTGAATTTGTTTTTATTTGTTTGCTTTTATATTTTTTGAGATGGAGTCTTGCTCTGTCACCAAGAGTGCAGTGGCACGATCTTGGCTCATAGCAACCTCCACCTCCCGGGTTCAAGAGATTCTCCTGCCTCAGCCTCCCAAGTAGCTGGGATTACAGGTGCCTACCGTCACACCCAGCTAATTTTTTGTATTTTTAGTAGAAACGGGTTTTCACCTGACTCTGAATTTATATGCTACCAATAAGCAATCCTTTTCTTATACCTCTTCACACATAAGTACTTAACAGTGGTGCAATCATGACTCTCTGCAGCCTTGACCTCCGGGGTTTAAGTGATCCTCCCACTTCAGCCTCCTAAGTAGCTGGGAATTACATGTGCATGCTACCATGCCCAGCTAATTTTTTTGATTTTTTTTTTTTTGTAGAGACAAGGTCTCACTATTGCCCAGGCTGGTCTCGGACTTCTGGGCTCAAGTGATCCTCCATCCTTAGCCTCCCAAAGTGCTGGGATTACAGGTATGAACCACTGCACCTGGCCCAGGTGTATAAATTTTTGAGCATTGTATTGACACTCAAAAAGTTTTGGATTTTAGAGCATTTAAGATTTTAGATTTTTGGCTGGGCATGGTGGCTTATGCCTGAATCCCAGCACTTCGGGAGGCCGAGGTGGGTGGATCACAAGGTTAAAAATTTGAGACCAGCCTGACCAACATGGTGAAATCCCGTCTCTACTAAAAATACAAAAATTAGCCGGGCATGGTGGTGTGCGCCTGTAATCCTAGCTACTCAGGAGGCTGAGGCAGGAGAATTGCTTGAGCCCAGGAGGTGGAGGTTGCAGTGAGTCGAGAGCATGCCTCTGCACTCTAGCCTGGGTGTCTCAAAAAAAAAAAAAAAATTTAGATTTTTGGATTAGGGATGCTCAGTTTGTGTTTAACAAAGACGGGATACTTGTTTGTATCAATAGCTGAGGGCTAAATGATACTGCAATAACACACAATTTAAAAAAAGACAACAGAACAAAACTCAGTGTGGCTTACAATAACCGAGTTGGTAAAACCATGTGATGGCTCTCAAAGCTTTTACCTGGACTTGGCACATTACTTCAGTTCATATTTGATTATCCAAACCAGTCACGTGGCCAAGCCTGATGTCAATGGAGCTAGAATTATAGCCTTTCCAGATAATTGTGTTACTGTAAAAATATTTACTACCCCTCTTTCAAAAAAGACAGCTCATAGAACTGGATGACTGCAGGTTGATTTTAAGTAAGAAATAACTTGTGGTGGTTCTTGTTATAGAATGCATATGTATCTCCACAGCTCAGCCAGCAGGAGTGCCAGAAATCTTGAAGAAAAGTTTGCATAGCTGTTCAGTGAAAGGAGAAGAAGAAGTGTTTTTAATCGGCAAGAACTTTCTGAAAGGAACTAAAGTTATTTTCCAAGAAAATGTTTCTGGTAAGTATGCATATTTGTGGTACAGATATTTGCATGTTTTCACTTTGTTATATGGATATAGTCATAGCTACAGAGTAAAAAAAAGTTCAAAAATTTAATAAATCACTATTTTTATTTCAATCAGATGAAAACTCTTGGAAGTCAGAAGCTGAAATTGACATGGAATTATTTCATCAGGTATAATTTAAGCTTTTTTATAATTTGGTTGTTCACTCTCTGAGCAATTCAGTTTTGTTCTGAAATTTTCCTGAATCAGTAGATTAAATTTCTTCTTCTTGTGGGATTGATGTGAATCATTTAAAGTTTCTTTCTTGAGTTTCTTTAACTGAATTAGAATTTTTTTCCTAATGCTAAAAATGACCACCTCTATTTTAAAAAGTTGAGCATTAGCAAATGTTTCCGTTGTTAATAAACAAAATATTTATTTCCTGATATTTATTTTCTCTGAGGATTTGCGTAATCTTAATCTACTATATAGTTAAATAAAAGGGAAACCAGTATTTTGAGAATCTGTTATGTTTCAGGTGCTTTATGATTGTTAAACCTTCTTGGGTTTAGAAACACTCATCACACTAATATTAAAGAGTCTGTATTTGTAGGACCTTACCATGTATTGTTTTCCAGGTAACAATGAAAACTTGAAAACAAGGATCAAGACCTGACTTAGGAATTAGTATTTAGAGTAGACAGGAACAAACCCATAGAAACTGAGACTGAGACTAACAGAAGGCCAAATTTATAAGCAAGTTAGAAGGGCACATGCAGAAGAGGTAGTAGTATGTACAGGTATAGACCGAAGACAGACAGAGAAGAGAGAAACAGGAACAAGCTAATGTGTCAATTACCCAAAGCCTAAAATTTAGTGTAAGAAGCTGATGGGGAAAGAAAAGAACACATGAAGGAAGGTAGAAAAATAGAAGAGGCAAAACTTGGACAATCTATAGCCACTTTATCCAGAAAGTTTATAATTCCCTTGTCATTTTAAAATTTACTTTTTATTCCTTTGTGTATTTTTAAAAACCTAATAAAATTTAAAACATATATCCAATATATTGCTAGACTCAAGGCTCCGGGCACAGCCAAGACTGCTCCCACTTCATATACCAGACACAAGTTCAAAGGTCCCCAGGCCACCCTCTTTTTTTGAACAAGTGGCTCAAACAGTGGTTTTCCCACCGTCCCCTTGAATTTGATAACTTCCTAGAACAATTCACAGAACTCTGGAAAGTGCTATACTTAGTGCCTATCGTTTTTGTTTGTTTGTTTGTTTGTTTGTTTTATTTTGAGACAGAGTCTTGCTGTGTCGCCAGGCTGGCGTACAGTGGCACGATTTCGGCTCATTGCAACCTCCGACTCCCTGATTCAAGCGATTCTCCTGTCTCAGCCTCCTGAGTAGCTGGGACTACAGGCACGTGCCACCATGTCCAGCTAATTATTTTATTTTTAGAAGAGATGGGGTTTCACCATATTGGCCAGGATGGTCTCCATCTCCTGACCTTGTGATCCGCCTGCCTCGGCCTCTCCAAAGTGCTGGGATTACAGGCATGAACCACTGCGCCCAGCCTAGTGCCTATAGTTTTACAACAAAAGGGTAGAAATCAGAATCAGCTAAAGGGAAAGATGCATAACACAAGGTCTAGGAGTGTCCCAGGCACCAACCTTCTGTCATCCTCAGAAAGGCATTACCATATTGGCATAGCAATGTGTGATAATAACAATACTTAGAGAATTACCAGCCAAGGAAGCTCACCCGAGCCTTTGGTGTCCTGAGTTATTATTTCACACCTGATTATATACTGCCCATGCAGCTGACCTTTGGTCTTCACTACGAGGTTGGAATTGATATGGTGTGTTCCAAAGCCTGTTATAAATTACATTGTTAGACTGTCCAGTGACCAAAGCTCTCAAGTAAATACCACTGTCACACAAGACATTGCAGGAACCTAGAGATTACCTCCTAGCAGCCAAAGGTAAAGACCAGAACTCTCTCTGGGTAAAGTTAATTATTTCCTACACAATATCGTATAGTGTGGAGATTCCTATATACCTAGACAAATGCTATGTGGCAAGTTTTCCTCTGGCCTTATGCTACTACATGTTGTGGAAAAGAGATAGTGGGACTTAACAAACATTCCTTTGTCACACAGACCATTGGGCAATATCTCCTAGGGTTTACTGTCAGACTAGTCTTAATTGAAGTTCTAATACCTGCTTTGTCATTAGCAATCTGTGTTAACTAAGTAAGACAAATCACTTTTGTGCCCCAGTTTTCTGATCTGTAAGATAAGTGCTTTCATTAGATTATTTGAGACTCCTCTGACTCTAACATTTTATTATTTCTTATATTATTTGATCAGACCATCTCCACTCCCATGAACCAACAATAGCTTCCTCTGGAGTACTCCTGGAGGTTAGAGGCAATGTATTATAATTCTTCTGTGTTCCTTGTAATACCAAACACTTAATAGATACACAAGAAAAACTTGTTAGTTCATTTTATTCACCTTGAAGAAAAAGATGGGTGACTGTGTGGTCTAAGTAAGGTTCATTTGTTCTTTCTGACGATACTTCAAACCCTAATTTCAGCCAGGTCTTTAAATATCTAGAGTTTTAATCCTAACTGAAACTTAATTTATTCATGCAGTACTTTTGTATGCTATGGACATGTTTTGTTTCTTGACAAATTGGTTAGATTAATGTAGACTCCCTTGCTCGTAATGCTCTATTATGATTGTCATTCTTAAGATAAAGATTTATAGATAAGGAGGCTATTTCTGGAGATTGAGAGACTTGCCTTATAAATTATACAAAATATCAATGAAATAGCCCCAACAAATTATAGTATTAACTTGCTATTTTGTATAGAACTTTATATTCATAAGTTATCCTCCCTCCCAACCTCCGTTTTGCTTTCTCTCTCTCTCTTTCCCTTTGAGGCATGGGGTAGTTATATTTTTAAAACACTTTTTTTCAGGGCAGTTATGCCAGCTACAGTAGATTAAAGACTAGTAATAATAATAAATAAGACGTGGTGGAATGGAAAGGAATTATATCCTTATTTGGTGACTATATCTAGAGGTCCTGGGGTTTTTGCAAGCAAGTATGTAAACAAACTAAATCATAATATAATCTGTCATTAATTCTGTGGTTTTGTTCATTTTTATCTTTTTCAGAGAGAGGGTTTTTTTTTTTTTTCTAAAGGGGTTTTCTTGGAAGCCTTTTCTTTGAGTAGAATCAGAGCTGAGATCCTAGAGAATTGATTCTAGAGATTATATTAAAGGAAGAAAACCCACAAAGTAAACATTAGGGGGAAGAAAATGTGTTGAGGCTGGGCGTGGTGACTCATACCTATAATCCCAGCACTTTGGGAGGTAGAGGCAGGAGGATTGCTTGAAGCTGGGAGTTTAAGACCAGCCTGGGCAACATAGTGAGATCCCATCTCTACAAAAAATTTAAAACATAGCAGGCATGGTGGCACATGCCTATAGTTCCAGCTACTTGGGAGGCTGAGGTCGGAGAATCACTTGAGGTCGGAGAATCACTCGAGCCCAGGAAGTTGAGGCTGCAGTGAGCCCTGATTCCACCACTGCACTTCCACCTGGGTGACAGTGAGACCCTGTCTCAAACAGAAAAAAGAAAAGACACTTCGGATGTGATCAGTAAAGAAATATTAGACCTACACAAAAAAGGTTGAAAGGGAATCTCTACAATATTTAAAAATACCCAGCAGATGGTATAGTAGAAAAGACCTTTGAAAGATAATTTCACAAATTGCAATTATGAAAGATTGTAATAGCCATTCAGTTGCAAACCCAAAATCAATTCGTCAGGTATTACACTTTTTCTGTTATAATATTATAAATATTGCCAGGCACATGGCTCATGCCTGTAATCCTGGCAGTTTGGGAGGCCGAGCCAGGTGGATCACCTGAGGTCAGGAGTTCGCGACCAGCCTAGACAATGTGGTGAAACCCCGTCTCTACTAAAAATACAAAAATTTGCTGGGTGTAGTGGCATATGCCTGTAATCTCAGCTACTTAGGAGGCTGAGGCAAAAGAATCACTTGAACCCAGGAGGCGGAGGCTGCAGTGAGCTGAGATCACGCCATTGCACTACAGCCTGGGCTACAGGAGTGAAACTCCATCTCAAAAAATATATATATATAAAATATTATAAATATTGAGACTAATGAAATCTGGGAAAACAATTCTTTGTTCAATATTTGTGGTCCATAGTATACCTCGTGCTCATGTATACCAAATGTGATGGGTACATGGTCGTTCATTATATCTATTCCCTTTTTAGATGAGTTATATATAACATTGATTACCTATTAAAATATGTATATAAAGGGATATTCAATCTATATATACAAATATACATAAAAGGATAGCTCAAGGGAAGATGGTATAAATGTGGAAAGAAAATTCTTGAAAGAAGTACAAAAAAAAGATCCTCACAAGAATCTGTGGGAACAACTAAACAAAGATGTGAAAGCTTGGAGGTTATGTTTTTCAAGTTGGTTCTAAGAGTAATTTTGTAATGGGTCTTTGGTTAAGTCTAATTGTAGATAGTCTAATTATATATATTCCCAACTGTAAAATTAATGTGACAAAAGAAAAAGTATCTCATAGAAGAATCAAAGATATCTAGCACCATTGCTGGTACACTCTGAAAAAGATTATCTGCTAGGGAAAAAGCTATTTTGAATCTAAGCAGATTTTTCTAAGAAATTAAAATTCAATTATTTTCCTCTTTTTATCCCGAAGAGCATTATACCTGCTCCCAAGGCCTCCCAACCTTTTGTATGTTTTGTATGTATTGTATTCCTAGCTCAGTGATATTTAATTGATTCTAATTTATGAGAGGGTATTAAAAATAACTTTTGATCACTAGTCACAGTTTACTGAATTTTTAATTGAGATCAGTTGTAGAATTTCTAGATTCAGATTGAGGAAGTTTGAAGAATTAGCAGCAAAATAGGTTCATTTGGTTTTTTAAAGCTTTCAAAATTAGTTTTACTTAAATGTGCTCTCCAAAGCAAGTAGAGTAAAAGTATTTTGATAAAATATGCATCTGATTTGTAGACACTAATCCTGTTACTAATTGCCAAGAAACAAGTTTTTATTCAAAAGAATAATTTGAATTATGGAGTTTGCCAAATAATTTTAAGAGTGGAAGCTCTCACAGGCTCTTCCTTCACCCATCTCCTTAACTCTAGGTAGACTGTTTCTGTGACATAGTTGTAGTGTTTAAACAACAGAGTAAAAATGAGGGTAGACAAGATTCAGTAACTCTGTTTCTTAGAAGTTGGATCAATACCAGTGCATTTTTTTATGACCTTGTATGTATTCAGATTTAGCTCCTGCTTCATAACTGTGGATGTATGCATATTTGTACATGTTTTTCCACCTCGTTGAAAAAAATGTGGTTTTTTTGAGATGGCTAACTTAGGAGGCATTCTGTTAATGCCGTAAATTAGAAGCTAGTTCTTTTTTTTTTTTTTTAGAGACAGAGTTATGCTCTTGTTGCCCAGGCTGGAGTGCAATGACGCGCTCTTGTCTCACCGCAACCTCTACCTCCTGCCTCAGTCTCCCGAGTAGCTGGGATTACAGGCCTGTGCCACCACGCCGGGCTAATTTTGTATTTTTAGTAGAGATGGGGTTTCCCCATGTTGGTCAGGCTGGTCTCAAACTCCTGACCTCAGGTGATCCGCCCACCTCAGCCTCCCAGCTAGTTCTGTTTATTATTTATTTATTTTGAGACAGAGTTTCGCTCTTGTTGCCTAAGCTGGAGTGCAATGGTGCGATCTCGGCTCACTGCAACCTCCACCCTCCGGGTTCAAGCGATTCTTCTGCCTCAGCCTCCCGAGTAGCTGGGATTACAGGTGTGTGCTACCACAGCTGGCTTATTTTTTGTATTTTTAGTAGAGATGGAGTTTCGCCATGTTGGCCAGGCTGGTCTCGAACTCCTGACCTCAGGTGATCTGCCCACCTCGGCCTCCCAAAGTATTGGGATTACAGGCGTGAGCCACTGCGCCCGGCCTAGTTCTTTATTTGTAATGTGACTGTATTTCAGAGAGTGTTTTAAGATGGCTCAGAAACAAATTAAATTCTCAGAAATGGAAACCTTGACCTTGATCTAATTTGTCCCATGTTTTCTATTCAACTGAGTCAACAAACTATATAGTCTAACTAAATTTTAAATGTTATCAAACTCACATCACCCTCAGCTGTCAGCTTCGGCCTCCTACAAATCAGATCATTAGTAAAAAAGCATAATCACTGCCCTATGATATCCCCTACCATTATAATAATGTACTAGGGAAGAAGAAAAAAAGTCAAATATGGCTCATATTACCCTCTAAGAAGATATAGTCCCCTTGAGTTAAGTACTGGTGAAACATTAAGAACTCTACCTTTCTCTTATAAGAATGCTTCCGCCACTATTGCAACTAAAAACATCTTTGGTTTACTGAGATGTGGATAAACTGAATCCAGTTTGACTTAAAATGAGAATTATGTTGTTAGGAGTAGCGAACTGCATTGTGAAATACATCTCACATTGAGGTTATACAGAACATATGGTAACTGACTTTGCCCTTGGTGGGCATATTTTTTTCTAATAATGTATTCATTCTTTTATTCAGTATGTACCTTATGTAAGATACTATTCTTTACAAGTGAGACAGAGTGAAGAACAAAACAACCTAGATCCTCATGGAGCTTACATTCTTGTGTTTGGAGAGAGACCAAAAAACAAGCAAATAGGGTAATTTCAGGGGTGATGATAAGTGCTGTTATGGAGATAAACAATATTATATTATAAGGTTGGGGAAGGGTTTTGCTTTAAATAGGATGATCAGGGAAGGCTTCTCTGAGGTGACATTTGTATCTGACCTGATAATGGGTTAGGAACTCACCATTTGAGGAGGTGAAGAAAGAATATTGCAGTTGAAGAGAATAGCAAGTATAGAGAATCTGAGGTAAAACTGAGTTTAGCATGTTAAAAGAAGGGACTGAGGTCAGTGTGGCTACAGTATAGTGAACTAGAAGAGGAGGAACGAGATGAAGTTGACAGGGCAGGGATCTTGACCTTGTAAGCCATTGTAAAACACTTGGATTTTACCTTTAAAGCAGTGTTAAGATTAATATCCTGATGCCTGTGCACCTGAGCTTTAAAACAGATTATTTTATTTTAATCACTTTTTAAACTTTACAGCTAACAGGAAATATACTTAATTAAAAAATTTTAAATGTAAATGTTGCTTCTTTTCCAACTCTGTACTTTTCTTTACATTAGAATCATCTTATTGTGAAGGTTCCCCCCTATCATGACCAACATATAACTTTGCCTGTGTCAGTGGGAATATATGTAGTGACGAACGCTGGAAGATCTCATGATGTTCAACCATTCACTTACACTCCAGACCCAGGTATGTCAAAATGAAAAATTCAGAACTAAAACGAATAGTTAATTTCCAGTTTTTTGAAAGAATATGAAGAAGACTAGCCATCTCAAAAAGAAAGTTGCTCACTAAGATGAATTAATGTTAGTTTATTTTGGAAATGGCATTATTTTCTAAGAAGACAGCCACCAAATACTGCTTTTACTCTTATGTTAAGGAATCATTTCTACCTTACATTATAATAATAAAAGCCAGTAATGCTCTGAAGTCAGATTCTCTGAAACTATCTTACAGGTTACTCCTCCGTAAGAATTTCCATGCATTGACTACTACTTATGTGCAGAAACATGAAAGTGACAACTTTGGGAAATTGCTAACAGTTTAGTTTGGCTGGTTTATAGGGTACATTTTGAGACAGGAGATAAACTAGAGTGACAAGTGATAAAATAAAAAATCTCATCAAAGACTGATGGTGAATAAATATTTTTTTCTTTCTATATTGCCCCATAATACCTGATAAATATTTTAAATATAACTTTAAGTGGTTGTGTTAAAATGGTATTTTAGGCTGGGTGCGGTGACTCACGCCTATAATCTCAGCACTTTGGGAGGCCGAGGCCGGTGGATCACTTGAGGTCAGGGGTTTGAGACGAGGCTGCCAACGTGGTAAAACCCTGTCTCTACTAAAAATACACACAAAAAAATTAGCTGGGTATGGTGATGGGCGCCTGTAATCCCAGCTACTGGGGAGGCTGAGGAAGGAGAATTGCTTGAACCCGGGAGGTACAGGTTGCAGTGAGCTGAGATTGTGCCATTGCACTCCAGCCTGGGCGATAGAGCAAGACTGTCTCAAAAACAGAAAACAAAACGAAACAAAAACCTGATATTTTAGAAATTAGAGGAGCTAATTTTTTTTTTTTTTTTGGTGGGGAGGAGACGGAGTCTCGCTCTGTCGTCCAGGCTGGAGTGCAGTGGCATGATCTTGGCTCACTGCAACCTCCGCCTCCTGGGTTCAAGCTATTCTCCTGCCTCAGCCTCTGAGTAGCTGGGACTACAGGCGTGTACTACCATGCCCAGCTAATTTTTGTTTTTTCAGTAGAGACGGGTTTCTCCTTGTTTCACCGTGTTAGCCAGGCTGCTTTCAAATTCCTAACCTTGTGATCTGCCTGCCTTGGCCTCCTAAAGTGTTGGGATTACAGGCGTGAGCCACCACGTCCGACCCTAAAATGTTAAAAGTTTAGAAGATATCTGTTTATGAAGTGTCTCACAAGTTTGCCTGCATTCATTTAGATGCCTGAAAAAAGAAAAAAGCCTCCTTTTGGCAGAAATGGGGAGAACATTTTGGAAATGGAAACTCTTTGCATGCTCCATTGACCTAGGCTTGGCTTCTGCCATGTTTACCATTGGTTCAGTTCAATCTAGTCTCAGGCATACTTCAGAATTAGCAGTTCTTCTCTATCTGTAGTTTATTAGTATGTTATTTCCATATAGTTCAAGATCCAGTGAGGTAGAAAGTAAAGAAAGGTGACAGAGAAAGAAAGCCCTGGCATCAAAAAGTGAAGAAAACAGTAGCTAGGACAGAATTACAACTAGTTTAAGTTAATTGCTTTATATCACTTAATTTTTCTATTTCCTATTTTCTTTCCTTTTTGAGATGGAGTCTTGTGTTGCCCAGGATGGAGTGCAGTGGCGTGATCCCAGGTCACTGCAACCTCCGCATCCCAGGTTCAAGCGATTCTCCTACCTCAGCCTCTCATGAGTAGCTGGCACTACAGGCATGCACCACCATGCATGGCTAATTTTTGTTAGTAGAGACAGGGTTTTGCCATGTTGGCCAGGCTGGTCTCAAACTCTTGACCTCAGGTGATCTGCCCGCCTCAGCCTCTCAAAGTGCTGGGATTACAGGCGTGAGCCAGCACTCCCAGCCTATTTTATTTTTAATCATATCTGAATTTTGCAGCATTATTTTCTACTAATTTGCTGCAAAAGGTATGCCACAGTACAGCACTGTTAAAATACCTCTTGAAGGCCTGGAGTAGTGGCTCACGCCTATAATTCTAGCACTTTGAGAGGCCAAGGCAGGCGAATCACTTAAGGCCAGGAATTCAAAACCAGCCTGGCCAAAATGGTGAAACCCTCTTTCTACTAAAAATACAAAAATTAGCCAGGCATGATGGTGGGCACCTATTGACCCAGCTACGTGGGAGGCTGAGATAGGAGAATCTCTTGAACCCAGGAGGTGGAGGTTGCAGTGAGCCAAGATCACGCCACTGTAGTCTAGTGTGGGCAACAGAGTGAGATTTTGTCAAAAAACAGAACAAACAAATAAAAAAACCTTGATATTTGTCTCAGAATTAAAGATCATGTGTAAAAACTTTGGACCAAAAAGGCAAAGTTTAGAAATAATATCCTGGCTTCAACAAAAATACGAGAAAGAAGATTGGCTTATTCTCAAAGACCAAATATTTTATTGTTTCCTTTCTAGGAAGGCTTCAAACATCTAAGGAAATTTGATGTAAAATTAATAGTTGGCCGGGCACAGTGGCTCACGCCTGTAATCCCAGCACTTTGGGAGGCCAAGGCAGGCGGACCATGAGGTCAGGAAATTGAGACCATCCTGGCTAACACAGTGAAACCCCGTCTCTACTAACAATACAAAAAAATTAGCCGGGCCTGGTGGTGGGCACCTGTAGTCCCAACTACTCGGGAGGCTGAGGCAGGAGAATGGTGTGAACCTGGGAGGCAGAGTTTGCAGTGAGCTGAGATCGCGCCACTGTACTCCAGCCTGGGCGACAGAGTGAGACTCTGTCTCAAAAAGAAAAAGGGGGGAAAGAAAATTAATGATAGTTAAAGCATTTTAGTAACTGTTAGTTACTAAATATTGACATTTAATGTTTTGCAGGAGCTTGCACAAACATGAGAAGAGAGATGGTATAATTAATACATAGGATTTTTTTCCTGATGAGCTTCTGCATCAGTTGTGTTGGAAGGGAAAGGTGTTTATGTCAGGAATAGCCTTAAAGGTTTTGCTATCCTGAAAACACTGAGATTTTCTTGTCTTCACTTGTTTCTTTGTTTTTATTGATTAATTATAGAGACTTCAGGACTTTGAAGTACTTAGCATCAACATTAAGAATCCTCATTTCTTAGTGATAAATGCTAATTAGTAAAAATTGCCCTTTGATAAATTGCTGAATAAACAGCTTTTAACTATTCTACTTCAAAGGCTATACTAATTGCCTAATTTTGGCCATTCTTAGGCAATCATTACCATATGTTTGCTCTTTCAAGTTTTTCCCCACATATTTTGTATGTTACAGATAGCAATCACTCTTAGAAAACCTTGTTTGAAGAAATACAAGGTATGCAAACTTTCTAATACAATCTAATGCCTTAGCTTCTGCCTCTGTGATACAGCTAATTAGCCTTCCCGCAGTTTTCCTTTTTTTTTTTCTTTTGAGATGGAATTTTGCTCTGTCACCCAGGCTAGAGTGCAATGGCATGATCTCGACTCACTGCAACCTCCACCTCCCAGATTCAGGCGATTCTCCTGCCACAGCCTCCCAAGTGGCTGGGACTACAGGTGCCCACCATCACACCTGGCTAATTTTTGTATTTTTAGTAGACACAGGGTTTCACCATGTTGGCCAGGCTGGTCTCTAACTCCTGACCTCAAGTGATCCGCCCGCCTCAGCCTCTCAAAACGTTGGGATTACAGGCATGAGCCACAATTTTACTTTTTTGTATTTTATGAAATAGGATAGTCTTTTCAAGTGTCCATGAGAGAGAATATGATTTCAGGAAAACTTGGGCACAGAAAATTTGGCCTATCTCAGTATGGCAAACTAATAGCTATTGTGGTTCATTTAGGGACTATTGTTAAATATTTGATTACTCATTAGTGTATAATTATAGCAGCCACAACAAGGTCCATCCTAATATTTATGGGTTGGAGTAGAAGTGGTGACTGTTAATACTATTTATTGAAATACTTAAAAGTTATAAATAAAACTAACAAATCATTAAGTGAAATATACCTCCTATACTATTTTGACCAAAATACCCTCATAACAACCTGAAAGGCTAAATTTGAATTTAGAATTTTCAAACT
This sequence comes from Theropithecus gelada, assembly GCF_003255815.1. Classification (NCBI taxonomy): domain Eukaryota; kingdom Metazoa; phylum Chordata; class Mammalia; order Primates; family Cercopithecidae; genus Theropithecus; species Theropithecus gelada. The sequence goes on from NC_037688.1 coordinate 27,551,929, forward strand.
GCTTTGAATTCTAAGCTGGGCTGTGGTAGCATGAGGAGAAAGCATCCCTACCTGCCACCCTTCTTTTGACATTTTTTGGCTCCATCCTATACTTGGAAGCCTTTTGATACCTTAATCAGTGCTTCCATCTAATATGCCTAAGAGTGCGCACAAAATCTAGGATAGTTGTACAGAAAATCTAGAGATCAGCCGGGCACAGTGGCTCATGCCTATAATCCCAGCACTTTGGGAGGCTGAGGCGGGTGGATCATGAGGTCAGGAGATCGAGACCATCCTGGCTAACACAGTGAAACCCGTCTCTACTAAAAAATACAAAAAATTAGCCGGACGTGGTGGTGGGCACCTGTAGTCCCAGCTACTCGGGAGGCTAAGGCAGGAGAATGGCATGAACCCAGGAGGCGGAGCTTGCGGTGAGCCGAGATTGCGCCACTGTACTCCAGCCTGGGTGACAGAGTGAGACTCCATCTCAAAAAAAAATAAAAAAAAGAAAATCTAGGGATCCTGGGTGCCTGTTACATGGTCGAAAGGTAGGGTCAAGGCAAAGGCTCAAGTGAACGTATCCTAGTTCCACACATTCTTCCAGGTACAGACCTTCTAACACCCAATGGGGCCATACTGCCCCAAATCAAAATGTGTGTGCTCTCAGGCACTTAGATACTTTCCAGAGTCATAAAACCTTTGTTTTATTGATAGTCTCTGAAGCTTTGCTTAGCCATTAAAACATCTTAAATTTTTTTTTACCTCAGCCTATTCAGACACAGAAATCACACTAGACATTATTTGCTGTAACTCCACAGTGGTGATTTCTATAATAAATGGGGATGTAATATTTAACATCTTTTTTTTCTAAAAAGAAATTACGGTTGGGTGAGGTGGCTCACATCTGTAGTCCTGACACTTCAGGAGGCCGAGGCAAGAGGATCACTTGAGCCCAGGAGTTCGAGACCAGCCTGGGCGATATAGTGACACCCCCCCATCCCTACAAAGAAAAAATAATACTAAGCTAGGCATGGTGGCATGTGCCTGTATTCCCAGCTACTCAGGAGGCTGAGGTGAGAGGATCGCTTGAGCCTGAGAGGTTGAGGCTGCGGTAAGCTGTGATCAGGCCAGTGTACTCCAGCCTGGACAACAGAGCAAGACCCTATCTCAAAAAAAGAATAAGAAGAATTTAAAAATTACTAATAACATGATTTTAAAATATAAATTTAAATTTTTTCAAGGATTAGTTTATATTTTTAAATCTATTGTTACTAGAATTAATGTCATGCATAAATATTTTATGTGTATTTTTTTTCCATTCAATTGCCTATAAATCATTTGTTGGACCTACTATGAAACATACTAAGATAAATTATTTAACTTCATCCACAGGAGATGTGTACAAATTCCTCTCTTTATTTTCGTTATATCATTTGACATATTAGAAAATATAAAATAAATATATTGAAAAATAGAAATTGGCCGAGCGTGGTGGCTCACACATGGAATCCCAGCACTTTCAGAGACCAAGGCGGGTAGATCACCTGAGGTCGGGAGTTAGAGACCAGCCTGACCAACATGGAGAAACCCCGTCTCTACTAAAAATACAAAATTAACTGGGTGTGGTGGGGCATGCCTGTAATCACAGCTGCTCAGGAGGCTAAGGCAGGAGAATTGCTTGAACCCGGGAGGCGGAGGTTGCAGTGAGCCAAGATCACGCCATTGCACTCCAGCCTGGGCAACAAGAACGAAACTCCATCTCAAAAAAAAAAAAAAAAGAAAAGAAAAAGAAAAAAGAAAAGTAGAAATTAAGGCCAAGCATGGTGGTTCATGCCTGTAATCCCAGCAATTTGGGAGTCTGAGGTGGGCAGATTGCTTGAGCTCAGCAGTTTGAGACCAACCTGGGCAACATGGCAAAACACCATCTCTACCAAAAATATAAAAATTAGCCTGTCGTGGCGGCGTGCGCCTGTAGTTCCAGCTACTCGGGAGACTGAGGTGGGTGGATGGCTTGAGCCTGGGAGGTGGAAGTTGCAGTGAGCCAATATCATGCCGCTGCACTCTAGCCTCGGTGACAGAGCCCCAGACCCTGTTTCAAAGCAAAAAAAAAAAAATTAAAATGTATTCAAATAAAATATGTAATCATTTGAAGCAAGAACCAATTTATTTGTAATTTATTAAACTTTAGTTTTTAGAACTGATTTATATTCTTAGGCCCATTAAATTTATAGTTTAAATTTGTTATAGTAGGCTGGGCGCTCAAGCCTGTAATCCCAGTACTTTGGGAGGCCAAGGTGGGCAGATCACTTGAAATCAGAAGTTTGAGACCAGCTTGGCCAACACGGTGAAACCCCATCTCTACTAAAAATACAAAAATTAGCCTGGCAGCCAGTGCGGTGGCTCATGCCTGTAATCCCAGCAGTTTGGGAAGCTAAGATGGGCAGATCACATGAGGTCAGGAGTTTGAGACCAGCCTGGCCAACATGGTGAAACCCTGTCTGTACTGAAAATACAAAAATTAGCCAGGTGTGGTGGTGTGCGCCTGTAGTCCCAGCTACTCGGGAGGCTGAGGCAGGAGAATCCCTTGAACCCAGGAGGTGGAGGTTGCAGTGAGCCTTGACTGCACCATTGCACTCCAGCCTGGGTAACAAGAGTGAAACTCTATCTCAAAAAATAAATAAATAATTAGCCTAGCATGGTGGCGTGCACTTGAAATCCCAGCTACTCAAGAGGCTAAGGCAGGAGAATGGCTTGAACCTGGGAGGTAGATGTTGCAGTGAGCCACGATCATACCACTGCACTCCCGGGTGACCTAGCGAGACTCTGTCTCAAAAATAAATAAATAAATAAATAGATAATTAGGCTGGGCATTTCGCCAACATGGTGAAACCCTGTCTCTACTAAAAATACAAAAAAATTTAGCTGGGAGTGGTGGCAGGCACCTGTAATCCCAGCTACTCTGGAGGCTGAGGCAGAGAATTGCTTGAACCCAGGAGGCAGAGGTTGCAGTGATCCGAGATCGCGCCACTGTATTGCAGCCTGAGCAACAGAGCAAGACTCTGTCTCAAAAAAAAAGATGGGGTTTCACCATGTTGGTCAGGCTGGTCTTGAACTCCTGACCGCAAGTGATCACCCACCTTGGCTTCCCAAAGTGCTGGGATTACAGATGTGAGCCACTGCACCCCGCCTGGTTTTGTTTTGCTAAGTGATCGCATGCTCTGCCCACTTGGAGATTGGAGAATTTAGAGGATAGAAATTTACCTCAACTAGAATTTCTGCTAAACAAATAATTAAATGATACTGTGTGACAAGATATTCTAATTAAAGAATTTAAGATACAAGGTTTTTAGGATGAGTAAATGTAGATAAATACATTAATCTTTTTTTTTTAATAGCAGCAGCTGGTGCTTTGAATGTAAATGTGAAGAAGGAAATATCTAGTCCAGCAAGACCTTGCTCCTTTGAAGAGGCCATGAAAGGTACCAAGTAGATTATTCTCAAAAATCGTAATTAGGTGCTCCTGTATGTTTTCTCTAGCACACCTTACTGTTTTATTTTCTCTTAAGTACTTACAATACTTTGCAGGGTATCTTTCATATTGTGAAATAAATACGTGTTTAACTTTACTAAATGTAGAGACTTGTTTTCCAATTTGATATTTTTCTTGTTGAATATGTTTATATATATTTTAAAGTACATTGGAATGGAGGAGTTTTGTTTTTTTGTTTTTTGTTTTTTTAATTCCCCAATATTAAAAGTATATGAGGCCGGGCACAGTGGTTCATGCCTGTAATCCCAGCTTTTTGGGAGGCCGAGGCAGGTAGATCATTTGAGGTCAGGAGTTCAAGACCTTCCTGGCCAACATGGTGAAACCCTGTCTCTACTAAAAATACAAAAATTAGCCAGGGGTGGTGGCAGGTGCCTGTAGTCCCAGCTGCTCGGGAGGCTGAGTCAGGAGAATCTCTTTAATCTGGGAGGCAGAGGTTGCAGTGAGCCAAGATCATGCCACTGTACTCCAGCCTGGGTCACAGAGTGAGACCCTGTCTCAAAAAAAAAAAAAAAGGAAAGTTAGGCCAGGCACGGTGGGCCACACCTATAGTCTCAGCACTTTGGGAGATGAAGGTAGGAAGATTACTTGAGTCCAGAAATTTGAGATGATAGATATCCATTGGCTAATAATTAAATGCATCATCTATAGTTATTGCTGAACAGATATGGGCAGCACAGTGAGAAGATTTCTTGTCTCTACCAAAAAAAAATTAAAACAGGCCAGGCACAGTGGCTCACGCCTATAATGCCAGCACTTTGGGAGGCCGAGGCGGGCTGATCGCCTGAGGTCAGGCATTCAAGACCAGCCTGACCAACATGGAAAAACCCATTCTGTACTAAAAATACAAAATTAGCCAGGCATGGTGGTACATGCCTGTTATCCCAGCTACTCGAGAAGCTGAGACAGGAGAATTGCTTGAATCCAGGAAGCAGAGATTGCAGTGAGCCGAGATCGTGCCACTGCACTTCAATCTGGGCAACAAGAGCGAAACTCCCATCTCAAAAAAAAAAAAAAAAATAGGCCAGGTGCGGTGGCTCATGCCTTTAATCTCAATACTTTTGGGAGGCTGAGCTTTGCAGATCACCTGAGGTCAGGAGTTCAAGACCAGTCTGGTCAACATGGCGAAACCCCATCTCTACTAAAAATACAAAAAGTATTAGCCTGGCATGGTGATATGTGCCTGTAATCCCAGCCACTCTGGAGGCTGAGGCAAGAGAATCGCTTGAACCCTGAAAGTGGAGGTTGCAGTGAGCCGAGATTGTACCACTGCTCTCTCCAGCCTGGGCAACAGAGCAGGATTCGGTCTCAAAAAAAAAAAAAAAAAAAAAATTATAAACATTAACCGGGCATGGTGGCATGCACCTATCATCCTAGTTATTCATGATACCGAGGTAGGAGGATTGCTTAACCTGAAGAGGTTGAAGCTGGATTGAGCTGTGATCATACCACTGCACTCCAGCATGGGCAAAGGAACAAGACTCTCAAAAACAAAACAAAGCAGAAATTTGTTTTGTTTATGTACCTTTTTGATAAAAAATTTAAATCAGGTTGGGCATGGTGGCTCACACCTATAATCCCAGCACTTTGAGGGGCTGAGGTGGGTGGATCACCTGAGGTCAGGAATCTGAGACCAGCCTGGCCAACATGGTGAAACCTCATCTCTACTAAAAATACAAAATTTAGCTGGGCGTGGTGGTGCGTGCCGGTAATCCTAGCTGCTCGGGAGATTGGGCAGAAGAATTTCTCGAACCCGGGAGGCAGGGATTGCAGTGAGCCGCGATCATGCCACTGCACTCTAGCCTGGGCGACAGAGTAAAACTCTACCTAAAAAAATATATATAAATCACATATGAGAAATAGTTTGGTAAATAGAGATTACTTGAGAAAAAATGCAAGTGTTGGATTGTAATGCATTGACGCCAGCTTGATGTTCTTAGAGCAAATTAATTCTTAATGAGGAGGAGAAAAAAATTAATCTGATATTTTCATTTATAATGTACTACTAAATTGAAGTTGACTAGAAGATTATTATTAAATTAACAAGATGGAACATATCTGACAAACTTAATGTCTGGCCTGGAGACATTTTGGACTGTTTTTGGTGGGACTAGACTTAGATAAAATTGGAACAAGGCCAGATGCAGTGGCTCACGCCTGTAATCCCAGCACTTTGGGAGGCCAAGCTGGTGGATCACCTGAGGTCAGGAGTTTGAGACCTGCCTGGCCAACATGGCAAAACCCTGTCTCTACTAAAAATAAAAAATTAGCCGGGCATGGTGGCATGTGCCTGTAATCCCAGCTAGTTGGGAGGCTGAGACAGGAGAATCGCTTGAATCCAGGAGGCGAAGGTTGTAGTGAGCCCAGATTGAGCCACTGCACTCCAGCTTGGGCAACAGAGTGAGACTCTGGAAAAAAAAAAAAAAAAGGATTGGAACATAAATAAAATTAACCTCTGTGACCTTTGTGCATATGACAGTAGAAAGACTTATATCTTTGCATGAGCATTAGACTAAAATGTCCTTTTACTGTTTGTCTTACCAGTAGACATACTTGTCAGTGGTCAGCTGAGGATAGATAAAAGAGTCTTGCTCAACTTACTTTACCTAGTCTCACTTTCCAGAAAGGAGGAGAAGATAATAAGCATTACTATCTAAATACATTTTAAGAAAAATTGTAGATCTGTTAAGCAGTAACTGTATAGGTGATATATTTATTTATATGTAATTTCTAATTGAATTATAATATAATCTTGTCTGTAAACATGGAAATTTTTAGACCAAAAATAATGTTAATAAAAATATAAGCCAGGAACAGTGGCTAGTGCCTATAATCCCAACTATTCAAGGGATTGAGGTGGGAGGATCACTTGAATCCCGTAGTTTGAGGCTGCAGGTACTACACTCCAGCCTGGGTAACAGAATGAGACCCTGCCTCTAATTGAATAAATGAGTGAATGAATGAATGAATGAATATTTTTAAAAAGAAAAATACAGACTGTATATTTTTATTTTTATTTATTATTATTATTACTTGAGATGGAATCTTGCTTTGTTGCCCAGGCTGGAGTGCAGTGGCATGGTCTCAGCTTACTGCAACCTCCAACCTCTGCCTCCTGGGTTCAAGTGATTCTCCTGGCTCAGTCTCTCCAGTAGCTGAGATTTACAGGTGCCCTGTACCACGCTTGGCTATTTTTTTTTTAATTTTATTTTATTTTTTGTATTTTTAGTAGAGACAGGGTTTCACCATGTTGGTCAGGCTGGTCTCGAACTCCTGACCTCGTGGTCCACCTGCCTCCGCCTCCCATATTACTGGGATTACAGGCATGAGTCACTGCACCTGGCCCATATTTTTATTTTTGTAGGATTAACCAAATAATCCACAACAAACTAAATTGACAGTGATAAAGCTAAAGTAAGATTAATTCTTTTCTTCATTCACTCAGCAAACATTTGTTGATTACCTACTGTGCAACAGGCGATAACATCTGCCTTCATGGAGCTCATGATCTAATGAAATTCAAAAGCAAGAATAGTAGTTGACTATTACAGGATCAACTTAAGATAACACCAATGGTTTTAAAAATGTTCTATGGGATATTCTTAGATTACTTTTAAATGCCTGCCCTGTACATGATCTGAAGTTTTGTCTCAGTCAAAATTAGGTTGTAGGCCGAGTGTGGTGGCTCATGCCTATAATCCCAGCACTTTGGGAGGCCTAGCAGGGAGGATCGCTTGAGCTCAGGAGTTCAAGACCAGCCTAGGCAACATAATGAGACTCTTGTCTCTACAAAAAAATTTAAAAAATTAGTCAGGCATGGTGGTGTGTGCCTGTAGTCCCAGCTACTTGTGGGGCTGAGGTGGGAGGATTGCCTGAGCCCAGGAGGTGGAGGTTGCAGTGAGGCCTGATTGTACCACTGCACACCCACCAACAGAGAGAGACCCTGTCTCAAATAAAATAAATAAAATAAAATAAAATAAAATAAAAATCTGGTGGTTAGGGGAATTGTATTGGTATTAGAATTTAGGTGAAAATAGGTCCAAAGAACTCATGAATAAATGATTCATTTCTCAAACAGGTAGAATAATAAAACATGGAATGTCAAAAGTTAAATGAGCACTTTCCCCTCTATCAAAATAATCAGTTTTCATAGGAATTAGGTTTTTAGCCAAATGGCTGTGAGGCAAGTTGAAGACAAGAAAATTGCAAATATATTTTTAGATGAAAATATTTACTTTCAGTTTTGTTTTTTTTTTTGAGACAGAGTCTTGCTCTGTTGCCTAGCCTGCAGTACGGTAGAGCAATCTCAGCTCACTGCAACCTCCTTCTCCCGGATTCAAGCGATTCTTGTGCCTCAGCCTCCCAAGTAGCTAGGATTTACAGGCATGTGCCACCATGCCTTGCTAATTTTTGTATTTTTAGTAGAGACAGAGTTTCACCATGTCGGCCTGGCTGGTCTCGAACTCCTGGCCTCAAGTAATCCGCCCGCCTCAACCTTCCAAAGTGCTGAGATTACAGGCATGAGCCACCACACTTGGCCTTTCAGCAGCATATTGACTAACAATAACAACAAAAAAAATTTATGAAGGGAGCTATCCAACTTATATACCATGTGCCTTTTTAAAAGCTTTATAGCCAGGATTTCTTCTCGGTATCAAATTAAGAAATTTAACAGCTATGCTTTCTGAAGACTCTTTCCATAGAGCCTCCAAGTGGTAGTAAACTTTTAAATCAGGATTTGGCTATGTGCTCAACTCAGAAGATTGTCATTAGCAGTAGCAGTAGCTACCACTGAGTGCCAGTGCAGACTCAGGTAGACAAAAAAGAAGAAAGAAAAGCAATCAAGGGGGAAAAGTAGATATAGTGGAGTGGTAGAATCTTGCTATATGTTGCCTCTAGGTACAAATCTAGAACTAACTACTCAAAATGGAGGTGGTAGGAGGTGGGAAATAATTTTTCATTTTGCTTGGGAAATTTGGTTTGTAAACCTAAAATAGCCCTTATTTCTGGGGGGAAAAAAAAGATGTTTAAAGTCCAGTCTAAAAGAGAATTGTGTCCTTGTGCCAACTTGTCATATTCAAATTTTCTAATTAGTTTTCTTTTAATTTAGAAAAGCAAAATTTATTGATCACTGGGTGGTATTTTCTAATGAGAAGCTTGAACTTAGTTTAAGAAAGAAGTGCTCTGACAATCTCATAGCCCTTAAGAAGTTCTGAGACTTTATATTGTCAGACAGCTAAATCCTAAGAGAAGAGTGCAGTGGTTGTAATTGAGTAGCTTTATCCTCCTGGAGATTTTTAAGCTGTATCCTATAATATACTCTGGTCAGGTTGGGTAGTATGATTCAAGGCACTTGGAACGGTCTTGGGGAATATAGCCTGGTAATCGAACTGCTTAAGCTTATTATTAATATTTAAGCTATAGGCCGGGCGCGGTGGCTCAAGCCTGTAATCCCAGCACTTTGGGAGGCCGAGATGGGCGGATCACGAGGTCAGGAGATCGAGACCATCCTGGCTAACACGGTGAAACCCCGTCTCTACTAAGAAATACAAAAAATAGCCGGGCGAGGTGGCGGGCGCCTGTAGTCCCAGCTACTCGGGAGGCTGAGGCCGGAGAATGGCGTGAACCCGGGAGGCGGAGCTTGCAGTGAGCTGAGATCCGGCCACTGCACTCCAGCCTGGGCTACAGAGCGAGACTCCGTCTCAAAAAAAAAAAAAAAAAAAAAAAAAATATTTAAGCTATAGTTCCAGGCCCATTCCAGAGGTCCCCCAGCCAATGCACTTCATAAAAGGGAAGATACATCTTAATATACCAGTTTTGTATCTCATGCTACCATTATAGCATCAAAAAATAGACATTTAAATCATTGCTAATAATAAATTTTAGAATAAAATAGTTGGTAATTTTTGTGATTTTAAACTTTTCTTTTTTTGTGTGTGTATGCAGCAATGAAAACTACTGGATGTAATTTAGATAAGGTAAATATTATTCCTAACGCCCTGATCACTCCACTCATACCAAGCAGTATGATTAAGAGTGAAGATGTTACTCCAATGGAAGTAACAGCAGAAAAAAGATCTTCCACTATTTTTAAGGTAAGCTATATTGACTACTGCTCCAACTTCTAACCTCCTATACAAAAATTGCTGTCTTTTACTTTTCCTATTTTTTTCACATTGCTTTTACTTTGGATGTACTTAATGAATTTTGCTGTAAAGAGGGAATGCTTTATACTTCAGCAAAATTGCCCACAAAGTGACTTCCAATATACATTTTGACAAGGGAGGAATTAATATGTTATATGAGATATTAATGAAAGTACTAATTTTAGCATTTTCAGAATTAAGAGGTGTTTTTATTTTTTTCCCAGTCTTTTCCCATAACTTTCTATTTCTTTTTTTTTACTTGTCTTCTCCCCTGTAATGTTACTGAGGAGCTGCAAAATTGAGATATTTTGATACCTGCTCTTCATGAACCATAAAATTAATGTGTTCTGATTACCCTTAATTCACCTAAGTATATCAATAGCTGATTATTCTACTTCTTTGTTTGACTATCTTTGCTTATAGTACTTTTTAAAAATATGTCCCAAGGAAAATGAGGCATCATGTAATGGAGAATTGTAGTCCCATACCTGTTTTCTAAATGATAATAATATAGAGTGGAAAACTGGTCCTGCATATATTTTTAGAACAATAGTGATTTTTTTTCCCCCCTTGAGACGGATGGAGTCTCTCTCTGTCGCCCAGGCTGGAGTGCAGTGGCATGATCTCAGCTCACTGCAAGCTCCGCCTACCAGGTTCACGCCATTTTCCTGCCTTAGCCTCCCGAGTGACTGGGACTACAGGCACCCGCCACCTCGCCCAGCTAATTTTTTGTCTTTTCAAAAGTAGAGACGGGTTTTGACGGTGTTAGCCAGGATGGTCTCGATCTTCTGACCTCGTGATCTGCCCGCCTTGGCCTCCCAAAGTGCTGGGATTACAGGCTTGAGCCACCGCGCATGGCCAAATAATAGTGATTTTTGATGTATGTTACAAACTTATTTAATGTTTATATATTCATATTATTTGGGGATTTTTATGTTTTAGACTACAAAGACAGTCGGATCAACTCAGCAAGCGTTAGAAAACATCTCAAACATAGCAGGAAATGGCTCTTTTTCATCACCATCATCTTCCCACCTACCTTCTGAAAATGAAAAACAGCAGCAGATTCAGCCCAAGGCATACAACCCAGAGACCCTGACAACTATTCAAACCCAGGACATCTCACAGCCTGGTACTTTTCCAGCAGTTTCTGCTTCTAGTCAGCTGCCCAACAGTGATGCATTATTGCAACAGGCTACACAGTTTCAGACAAGAGAAACTCAGTCTAGAGAGGTATTACAGTCAGATGGCACAGTGGTTAATTTGTCACAACTGACTGAGGCGTCACAACAACAGCAGCAGTCACCACTACAAGAACAAGCACAGACTTTACAGCAGCAGATTTCATCAAATATTTTTCCATCACCAAATAGTGTGAGTCAGCTTCAGAATACTATTCAGCAGCTGCAAGCAGGGAGTTTTACAGGCAGTACTGCTAGTGGCAGCAGTGGAAGTGTTGACTTGGTCCAGCAAGTTTTAGAGGCACAGCAACAGTTATCTTCAGTTTTATTTTCTGCTCCAGATGGTAATGAGAATGTTCAAGAGCAGCTTAGTGCAGATATTTTTCAACAAGTCAGTCAAATTCAGAGTGGTGTAAGCCCTGGAATGTTTTCTTCAACAGAGCCAACAGTCCATACCAGACCAGATAATTTATTACCTGGAAGAGCTGAAAGTGTTCATCCACAGTCTGAAAACACGTTATCTAATCAACAGCAGCAGCAGCAACAACAGCAAGTGATGGAATCTTCAGCCGCAATGGTGATGGAGATGCAACAGAGTATCTGCCAGGCAGCTGCCCAGATTCAGTCAGAATTATTCCCTTCAACTGCTTCAGCAAATGGAAACCTTCAGCAATCGCCAGTTTACCAGCAGACTTCTCACATGATGAGTGCATTGTCTACCAATGAGGATATGCAAATGCAGTGTGAATTGTTTTCTTCTCCTCCTGCAGTTTCTGGAAATGAAACTTCTACAACCACCACACAGCAGGTTGCAACCCCTGGCACTACCATGTTTCAGACATCAAGTTCAGGAGATGGAGAAGAAACTGGAACACAAGCAAAACAGATTCAGAACAGTGTCTTTCAGACCATGGTCCAAATGCAACATAGTGGGGACAATCAACCTCAAGTTAACCTTTTTTCATCCACTAAAAGTATGATGAGTGTTCAGAATAGTGGTACCCAGCAACAAGGTAATGGTTTATTCCAGCAAGGGAATGAGATGATGTCACTTCAATCTGGAAATTTTTTGCAGCAGTCTTCTCATTCACAGGCCCAACTTTTTCATCCTCAGAATCCTATTGCCGATGCTCAGAATCTTTCCCAGGAAACTCAAGGTTCTCTCTTTCATAGTCCAAATCCTATTGTCCACAGTCAGACTTCTACAACCTCCTCTGAACAAATGCAGCCTCCAATGTTTCACTCTCAAAGTACCATTGCTGTGTTACAGGGCTCTTCAGTTCCTCAAGACCAGCAGTCAACCAACATATTTCTTTCCCAGAGTCCCATGAATAATCTTCAGACTAACACAGTAGCCCAAGAAGCATTTTTTGCAGCACCGAACTCAATTTCTCCACTTCAGTCAACATCAAACACTGAACAACAAGCTGCTTTCCAACAGCAAGCTCCAATATCACACATCCAGACCCCTATGCTTTCTCAAGAACAGGCACAACCCCCCCAGCAGGGTTTATTTCAGCCTCAGGTGTCCCTGGGCTCCCTTCCACCTAATCCAATGCCTCAAAGCCAACAAGGAACCATGTTCCAGTCACAGCACTCAATAGTTGCCATGCAGAGTAACTCTCCATCCCAGGAGCAGCAGCAACAGCAGCAACAGCAGCAGCAACAGCAGCAGCAACAACAACAGGGCATTTTATTCAGTAATCAGAATACCATGGCTACAATGGCGTCTCCAAAGCAACCACCACCAAACATGATATTCAACCCAAATCAAAATCCAATGGCTAATCAGGAGCAACAGAACCAGTCAATTTTTCACCAACAAAGTAATATGGCCCCAATGAATCAAGAGCAACAGCCCATGCAATTTCAGAGTCAGTCCACAGTTTCCTCACTTCAGAACCCAGGTCCTACCCAGTCGGAATCATCACAGACCCCCTTGTTCCATAGCTCTCCTCAGATTCAGTTGGTACAAGGGTCACCTAGTTCTCAAGAGCAGCAAGTAACACTCTTCTTATCTCCAGCATCCATGTCTGCCTTGCAGACCAGTATAAATCAACAAGATATGCAACAGTCTCCTCTTTATTCCCCTCAGAACAACATGCCTGGAATTCAAGGAGCCTCATCTTCGCCTCAACCACAGGCTACTTTATTTCACAACACAGCAGGAGGCACAATGAACCAACTACAGAATTCTCCTGGCTCATCTCAGCAGACATCAGGAATGTTCTTATTTGGCATTCAAAATAGTAAGAAACTCTAATTTTTCATTACTTAATTGGTCATCATTATTATTAGAAGGAAGCAGAGTGCAGTGGTGCAATCTTGACTGATTGCACCCTCTGCCTCCCAGGTTCAGGTGATTCTCCTGCCTCAGCCTCCTGAGCAGCTGGGATTACAGGTTTGCCCAACACACCCAGCTAATTTTTGTATTTTTGTTAGAGACGGGGTTTCACCATGTTGACCAGGCTGGTGTCGAATTTTTGACCTCAAGTGATCTGCTGGCCTCGGCCTCCCAAAGTGCTGGGATTACAGGCGTGAGCCACCACACCTGTCCTGTACAGTTGTTTTAAGAGTGTAGATTGTAGTTAGAACTCTATCACCTATAGACTATGAGATCTTGTACAAGTTATTTGGCTTTTATGGGTCTCAATTCTCTCATTTAAAATGGTGATAATAGGCCGGGCGCCTATGTATAAAAATGTGTGTTTGCCATTTTAAGCTATAAACTTAAAAGGAAAACGAAGTAAGAATGACAGACAATATCTTAGCCAACTGAAGTCAGTAGTTTCTAAGGAGGTAGAAACCCATCTTTAGGCCGGGCGCAGTGACTCAAGCCTGTAATCCCAGCACTTTGGGAGGCCGAGACCAGCGGATCATGAGGTCAGGAGATCAAGACCATCCTGGCTAACACGGTGAAACCCCATCTCTACTAAAAAATACAAAAAAAAACCTAGCTGGGCGAGGTGGCAGGCGCCTGTATTCCCAGCTACTCGGGAGGCTGAGGCAGGAGAATGGCGTAAACCCGGGAGGCGGAGCTTGCAGTGAGCTGAGATCCGGCCACTGCACTCCAGCCTGGGCAACAGAGCAAGACTCCGTCTCAAAAAAAAAGAAACCCATCTTTAATGTTAATATACCAAGGAATTTATATAGGACTTTTGATATTTAAGCAAAGTTGTATTTTTAGACTGCTTAAAGGAAACCTAAGATGAATTCCAGTGCCAATCTGTGAAAACTTTTTTCTTAGACTGTCAGGTGCCTAACTTTTAGTAATGTACAAAGAGAATGCAGTAATGAATTTGCCCCAACAACTAATATCTTTTCATGAATCTTCACTAACCAGATACCTTCTATTTTCAATGTCTCTGCAGACTGTAGTCAGCTTTTAACCTCTGGACCAGCTACATTGCCTGATCAGTTGATGGCCATAAGTCAGCCAGGCCAACCACAAAATGAGGGCCAGCCACCTGTGACAACACTTCTTTCTCAGCAAATGCCAGAGAATTCTCCACTGGCATCCTCTATAAACACCAACCAGAACATCGAAAAGATTGATTTGCTTGTTTCGTTGCAAAACCAAGGGAACAGCTTGACTGGCTCCTTTTAACTGGATATGTAAGTATTGCATTTTGGCTTCTTATTGGAAAGCATCAAATTTTATTCTTAACAGATTTAGGTTAAGTAATAGTAGTTTAGTTCTAAACTTTTAAAATGTGACTTCCTCACAAGATGATACTTTTTTACTCTGAATAAAATTATTCTGAATGATAGCTTATGGTCATATAGTTAATACAGACCAAACATCCCTAGTCCAAAAATCCAAAATCCAAAATGCTCTGAAATCCGAATCTTTTTGAGTGCTGACATGACATCTCAAGTGGAAAATTCCACACCTGACCTCATATGATAGGGTCATAGTCAAAATGCAGGCTCACAACATGCAGTTGATTTGGTGTCCCTGAGGGAAAAAAAGATTTTCCCAGCTCCCTTCAGCTGTGATAGATCTTTTTAGGTTTATATGAAACAGAAGTGAATTACATGTTTGGACTTGTGTCTTATTCCCAAGATATCTCATTGTGTGTATGTACATATTCCAAAATCCAAAAAAGAAATCAGAAATACTTCTGATCCCAAGCATTTTAGATAAGGGATATGCAACCTATATTGGAAATTCCTTCTGCTTCTGAGCTTCTTTGCCTTGGAATAACAAAACATCTGATGAGTATGTACAGTGTGTTTCCTCTGTACTATATATTGGATATAATCATCCCTTCCTCCAGAAATAAATATTGAGTCAGAAAAGTCTGTGGAAGATCAAATATGAAAAAGTTTTACTTATAGTACCATAATATACTTTAGGATCATTCAGGGTGTCAGACACTTTATAAATACTTCCCTCCCTCGTAAGTTACATTAAACTTTTTCTCTTTTTTAGAAATTCCATGAAGAAAATCCTGATTCCAAGATGTCCTGAGATCTTGTGGTTCCATGAGAATTATTATTTTAAAAACAAAACAAAATATGAAAAACTGTATTTGAGTAAATTGATAGATTTTATTCTGACTGCAAAAGAGCACACCTATGCTGCTTGTTGCAGTGACTAACCACAAATGTTAACATCTTCATATTTTATATTCCTAATAACAGTGATGACTGAGAATCTATTGGAGTTTCCAGCTGGCAGAATTAATTGTTATTATTTTCCTAGGCGCAATTTCCTTAAACGTACAGTTTAAATTAAAGGCTGGACCACTCAGTTATTATTGCTATTAGAAAATAATATATCATGTTTACTTTCGTTCTTCATTATTTTCTTTCCTACATTGTTTTAGTCAAGTAATGGCTTTTGAAAAAGTAAAGTTCAATAGTAACTAAGGCGGTGATTTTTTTCAATATAAAAGGCACAGCTGTTGGCCAAAGTGAAGGAATCTGTTTTCAGTTTTATTGGAGAAACTGAAGGGGTAACATTCTAACAAGTAAACTGTATATGCAGATAAAAGAACTCTTGATTTAACACAAAGACAGATGATACACTTAGAAAACTGGGAACAGCTGGAATGCCATTGATTTTATTTTTTCAGAGAGTTGTTAGTTGTCTGGGGTTCTACTAAGGGGTTTAGCCATAACTGTGCATAGAAAAATAATTATCTGTAAAAAATGAAGGGGATAATATATGATAAATTATGTTCTGATATCCTCCTACAGTAGTTTAAATTGACAGAAAAATTTGAGTGTTTTATTCTTAACCCAGTCTTAGGCTGGTGTTCCCTTTTTATATACATCTATATTACTTTTCACCTCTTTTTCACTTTACTTTAGAGAACTATTGATATACTACTGGCTTTATGACCCTGTAGCATCTTTGGCCACTTTAATCTAGGGTGACCTAGCAGTCCTGCAGCACAGGGCAGAAAGTACTGTCTTAGGAATTATTGGGAGTTAATTCCTGAGAAACAACACATTTTTCCCCATGAACGGTGCTGTTCTGAAGTCTTCAAATTTTTCCCTCTAATAGGAAACAGTATAAATTTTAATTTAAAAAAAAGGCAAACTAAAATTTCTTGAAACATCACTTCTCCCTGATCTGCAGTGAGTATAAATTCACTTGTCACCTCAGTGCTTTACAGTTTGAAGTGGTCACTTACCTGATGGTTCCCACAAGCCTTAGGCTTTACAGGGTCATATCATTGACGTAAAATGAAGAATTAACTTGTGTTACATCTATAAAGAGCAAAATAACACACTCCAGAACTTGGCAGTTGTAGCATTAGTTATACAGTTTTGGGCGTTGTTGCCACCCGTGGGATGCCTGCTTCTCACTACCACCTGTGTCTGGACACATGCTTATGTCTCATTTTCCTTTTGGCATGTGGAAAGCTGTCAATGCAGTGTAAGGCCAACGTGTGTGTGGCTTCTATGTGTTGATATAATGTTTTGGTATCCTTGTCCGTTTCATTTATTTTTTAAGTGTACAAAAAATAACCTGTTAATTGTTGAAGGCTAACTTTCTGTTCTTTTTTTTTTTCTATCCCGTACATTTAGTTGAACTGTGTGGAATTGTGGTGTTGGTTTTGTTTATACAGCCAGATTTTTCCTTCTTTTTTTTTTTTTTTTTTTGGTGATCTTCCTTTGTTGAATGTGCTCTTTTGTCTTTTTCTCTTTTTTCTCACGTTTTCTTCCCTCCACCTCTGCCCCTTTCTTTCTTTCTCTCTCTGATTGAGAGGCATTGAATTACGTTTTCAGTAGTACAGGCTTCTTGCCGATATGAAGGGAACTTTTCAGAAAGAGACCTACTCTGGGTCATTTAATTTTGAATACAGTTTTCAATCGTTCAAGTTTTGGATGGTTTATATCTAATGTGTGTTTCATTTTTTTGGAAAGCTATATTTTGTATTTAGGAAATGGTATACTATTTTGCTATTTGTACTGAGTGAGTACATTGGCATAAATATAGAAATTTATATATATACATATATATAAACTATTCTTTTTTGCCACACATTTTTGTGGTAAATTTGTGAGTTTGTCTGATGTTCTACCACAACGTGGCGTCTGATAACAGTGAGGGGGGGTGGGGTTTGTTATGTCTTTATTGAGTATTTAAGTATCTTTTGAAACAAATGACCTGTTCATCTGTGGCCATTCCATCAGGCAGTTCCTTGATGTTAGTAGTGGGCTAAAGGCAGCTTACTGTGTGTTTGCTGGAGCTTTCACTCAGCCAAGTGTTAAGAGTCAGGAAACCCATTGAGGCAATTGCGTCAAATGGTGTTTCACAAGAATGAGCCATTCAGTCTTTGCTCACTATATATTTAATATTTTATTATTGTTGTTATTGTTATTATTAATTGGCTTTCTGTATTCTATGCCTTTTATTTATAAAGACACTAAGAAAACCCATGTTTGTAATTTTAATAACATTTTTCCCATCTTGTAATATCCAGAGATACTTTATAAATTCTCTGAACCAAAAGTATTTTCCTCAGTGTATCTCTTCTCCCCCAGCCCCTATTGGGAAAAATTACCCAGTATAGTTCAGGTTATGAGGAGGATCAGCCACACAATCCAGTGCTTCAGTTTGAAAATGTAAAACTCTAACCCTAAAGTAGGGTTGATTGAAATTTCAGACAAAGCAAATCCAGCAGGTATAAAAAGAAGTAGTAGAAATAAAAATCTGTAAGTTATTTTTGAATTTTCTGAACTTTTTTCTAAGAGATTACATAGGAGACTAAAGAAATCTATCTGTTCACCAAGTTCTAATTAGGATGATTGTTAATACAGAACTGTGGATGAAGTGGCAACTGGCTTGTGTGCTGACTTCTGTGGTTTAGCAAGGGGTTTATTGTTATCAAATGCTGATTGGCAATGCCAAGTCACTGGGACCAATTTTCTGTTTTATAATATCTAAGTTTAGAACAGAATATATACCTGAACTGTAGTGGTTTGATTGGATGGAGGCAGAAAACCCGATTTTTATTCTCATAAATTTTGTGGTTATTTATACAAGGGCTGTGCTATGCTACCATATTCTTGTTCAATAATAATAGGTTTGTTGTTTTTTTTTTTTTACATTGTTAAATGTTCCTTACCCCTAAAGGTCAATGTTAAGTACAACGTTCTGAAAATACAATTTGGCTACAAAGAGTATTCATCTTCTTTGAAGCTCAGTGGTTGATATTTGTGCTAATAATGCAATTTCCTGATTACTGTTACAAGTTATAGCTACATATGGGAGAGACTCAGTGAGCCAGCAAAGGCCATAGAAACAACAATTTATTAAACGTATTTATGGCAGAAGGACCTAAATAAACTGTGAGCCACCTTTTCTTCTTTATATTGTTACATTTAATTGTTCTAGCTTTCAGCAACTCACATTAACGCTTGGAGCTTCTCTCTCTCTCTCTCTTTCTCTCTCTCTCTGTGTGTGTGTGTGTGTGTGTATGTATGTGATTCCTTATTGTCATTCCATTATATATCCACACCAACACCAACATGGATGAAGATCATTCGAAGTCATATTTTGCCTCTAAGCTTGATCATGTTAACTTTATGATTAAAGTATCGTGTTATTTAGCCAGTGCAAATCTGTTTTAAAACAAATCGTTTTTAAAAAAGAACAAGTTTTTAAGGGCTTTATTATAGAAGAAGTATTAATGAAGGACTTTCCTTCCTCCCTCCCTTTCCTCCCCTCCCTGCCTCCCTTCCTTCCTTCTTTCTTCCCCTCCTCCCTGCCTTCTTCGTTTCTCCTTCCCTTATTCCTCCCTCCCTCCTTTCTCCCTTCCTTCCTTCCATCCATCCTTCCTTGCCTTTTATTTTCATTTTTTGTAATATCACATGTGCTGTAGTTTGGAAGTTTATTCTAGTGCATTTCTTGCCCATCAGAACCTCAGCTAATCTACCTAGGAAAAATAGTATCAAAGGAAATGAGGAAGTTGTATCTGAGTCCCTCTAGAACTAAGATAATTCTTTTTGACCATTTAAGCCTTTATAAATGCTTGTTTTAGGAAAGTGAATCTGTTAGATGCATCAACAAATAATGACCAGGATAAAATGATTTAGTAATTAAAGACTCAAAGTCACCATGGTTATACATTTTCACCATACATAGTAACTTTATAATTTTTCATTTTTCTGATGAAGATTTCTCTTCCAATATCTGTTTCCTAATTGATTTTTAAAATTAATTAGCGTTCTTCTGCTTTATGACCATAGGTTTTATCCCTAACCAAGACAGCTGTCTTATATCTGCATGCCTTAGACTGTGTGGAGGGTCTCCATGAAGAAAGACCATAGGTTAGAAAAATAACTGCCTATGAATCTCATAACATGTATTAAAAAGAGGTTTTCTTCTCTGCTTATTAGTGTCACTAGAGCAAAATTGTAGAGATAATGCTCATGATATAATAAATATCAGAATAATATCTACAGTATCATTTGTGGATGGTCCCAGTGCTCTAGTTACTTTACTTCATTTTTTTTTTTTTTTTTTTTTTTTTTTGGAGACGGAGCCTTGCTGTGTCTCTCAGGCTAGAGTGCAGTGTGCCATCTCTGCTCACTGCAACCTCTGCCTCCCAGGTTCAAGCGATTCACCTTCCTCAGCCTCCCGAGTAGCCAGGATTACAGGCACCCTCCACTAGTTCCAGCTAATTTTTTGGTATTTTTTTAGTAGAGACGGGATTTTGCCATGTTGGCCAGGCGGGTTTCGAACTCCTAACACAGTGATCCACCTGCCTCGGCCTCCTAAAGTGCTAGGATTACAGGCATGAGCCACCACATCTGGCCTAATTACTTCTTCAATCCCCATTTATTTTTATGCCATTCTAGCCTCATTTATTAATAAAATTATGTTTTTACTTTCAGGAAATTTTTTAAATGAGTATTTTATATCTAGATCAAATGCTATGGAAAAGTGCCTTTTTATCATTTATAATTTTATTCTTCACTATTTCCAAAAACACATAAACAAATAGTTTCAATAGGTCCCAGC
The DNA here is from genome assembly GCF_003255815.1 of Theropithecus gelada. NCBI lineage: Eukaryota > Metazoa > Chordata > Mammalia > Primates > Cercopithecidae > Theropithecus > Theropithecus gelada. The sequence continues at coordinate 27,572,266 of NC_037688.1, forward strand.
TTTCACTTTTTCCATTTAAACCTTCTTTTCTCCATTTCTTTCCTTTGGCTTAAGAATGGAAGAAAAGGTACATTACTAGAATTGTTTCTTTGGGGGGAGAGGGTAAAAGATTACAGAATTAGAGTGTTCAAGCTTTATATAAATTAAGTTTGTCTTCATCTCAACCAGCTAATGGTAGGTCTTATCTGAATACTGATGAGAATTTTAGCATCTGTGAAACTCCATGCACATAGATGTGTGTAAATTTCAGGAAGAAAGTGTTTAAACCATTTTCTCTGATGTTAATTAGATGGAAATAAATCACTAAAACATAGTTTAGGTAAAGCTTGCTTATGTCACTTTTTTTTTTTAACTAGACTGGGCAAAGTTGTTTATGTCAGTGTACTTCTCGTCTGTCCTCAGTTAATTTACCTAGAAAAAAAAGTGTCAAAGGAAATGAGAAAAAAGTTATATTTGAGTCCCTCCAGACCTAAGATAATTCCTTTTGATCAGATAAAGTTGGATGGAGTGCCTTGGTTTTTGTTAATTTTGCCTGTATTCCAGCTCCTTACCATGGTGGTGGTGCTTGAAGAAAGAGCCATCAGCAACAGGTCAGGATAGTTGTACCTTTGAGATAGGGCTGCTTTCCCCATGCTGGTATTTCTGTGACTGTTAGTGGCACTGAGGACTGCAAACTTTTATGCAATATTCTTAATACCCTATTGATATTATGCACTTTAATCATTCCAAAGAAGCCAAGAATGCTGTATAGTAATGATTCCTTCCTAACAAATTCATCTTAACTCTTTAGAATATTATGTCCCTTTTCTTTTGGATAGCCAACTTGGTATAAATGTTATATGGATTTTTCTAAAATGACTGTGTAGGACTTAAGACTTCGAAATGTAATTTACTATAAGGGGAAATGATTACGCTTTAGCAGATTATTTTAGAAACATTCAGCTTGCTAACCTACATGTTTGGGAATTCATTAAAACCAGTTGTCTTTCTATATATTTTGTGCCATGTGTATAAGAACATTACAATATATCTTTTTCTACATATGTAGTACGTGCAAACCAGTGGTTCTCAGAGTATGGTTCTCAGCCCACCAGCTAGTATCAGTATCACCTGGGAACTAGTTAGAAATGTAAATTCTTGGGCCCCAACCCAGACCTACTGAGTCAGAAACTCTGGAATAGGGCCCAGCAATCTGTTTTCACAAGCCCTCCAGGTGATTCTGATGCACACTTTAAAGTTTAGGAACCACTGGTCTAAGACTCTATTGAGATGTAGAGAGTTTTTCTTCCACTGAGACTGATACAGTTATACATTGTTCTTTATGTAAATTCAGCTTAACCTGGTTATCTATAATCTTTTATTGGCAAAGATAATTTATTCTCAGTACTGCCTATAGAGAGATAGTGTATTTTATGTACATACACAATTAGTCTAATTCTTGATAATTCAGTTAATTTAGTTTGGCATTTTCCTACCACTTACTAAAAAGTTTACATTAAATGACTGATTTAAATATATAGGTGCAGTGTTCTATGTTTAATTGTTATGACATTTAAGTAGCTAATATAATTGACCGGTGCTAAAGTCTCCTGTTTATCCATAAAATGGGTACATTATGGGCAGTGTAATACAAGCTTTCTTTTCATTGCCTAGTACTTTACCAGCAGACCACAGTTTTGCTCTGGCTAGACCAACCCTCAGAACAAAATCATCATTCCTTGTATTTATATTTGTATCTGAGATAGTAAACGAGATGGCTGACCAGGTCAACATGGCACCTTATTTTTTTAATAGGTAAAACTTCTTCAAAAGTAACTTGCTTTGTATAAGAACTAAGCTATCAGTAGAGATTTAGCTATCCTTGGAGCTTATGTTTCAGACAAGAATTATTTACTAAAATAAATAATAAACAAGATAATGCATTATACAATTTGGGCATTTCTCCTTTCTCAAGTGTATGCATCAATATAAACTAACCACAAGATAGGTAGATTGATTCATTTCATTTTAATCTCCTTGTGTAATTCAGTACCTCCATAATTGTTCTAATCTTCTTCCCACTGTTTACAAATTACCAGTTAGTTAACTCATGAAAGAAAAATTCACATTTCAGAATAAAAATAAATGTATACTCACTTTATAAAAATCACTGCTGTCTTTCCTTAATACTAGCAGTGGAAATGTAAGTGGCTTACTCTACAAATTCTGGTGCTGGCAAATACATAGGCAAACTGTTGGGAGCTGCTCTAGCTACATTCCTCCCTTCTTATTCCCTTTTTCTCTTCCCCACTTTATTACATAATATATTCCTGTACCCAAAACATTCTACCACAGTTCTGTTTGACTCCCACTTGTAATACCTCCTTTAAAAAATTCTGTGTTTAACCATATGACCCTGCTTGCTTACTCATATTCTCCCTCCCTCTGCCCTTCCTTTCTCTCTGTTCCAGAAGTCATCTGCCTGGTTTGAAATATTTTGCAGGGATTGCTTATTATTATTATTTTAGCTGATGAACCTCAGGACAACATATACACACACTTACACACATACATACACACACACAAAAGCTGTTTGAAGAGTAGGCTTGGAATCAGATTTCTGTGTCCAGTAAAAACCTTTCCTGCACAGAAGTCATTGTGACTTAAGTAGTTACAGACTGATTCCAGTGAACTTGATCTAATTTCTTTTGATCTAATGAATGTATCTACTCACATTGTTTCCTTTTAATTGATAAGCTCCAAGTAGTTGCTAATTTTTTGACAACTTTAACTGAGTTTCATTCACTTCTTTTACTTAGTGTTTTAAATATACTATCAATAATTTCATTAACCTGTTCTCAAGCGGTTTAGCTACCATTCTGCCATTTTTAATTTTTATTTAATTTTATTTGCTTGAGCACACTGATCAACCACTGAACTGCCTTCTTCCATTGTCCTGCAATGATATAAGGGTTACATTTTTGTGTATATGGCTTTCATAGTTGGGATTTCAGAGCACTGATACCAGATATTTTCAGTTTGTTCTCTGGGGGAATTTCATTTGCATCTATGTTTTTAGCTATCTGTGATAACTTGTTAAATATTAAAAAGATATTTTGCTTCTATTGGAACATTTGTATACTCGCAACTATATTTCTGTAAACAGCTGCAGTCAAAAATAAAACACTGAAAGTTTTCATTTTGCAGTGGATAGCTGTCTTTTTTTCCTCAAACTTTGTGAATGGAATTGTGTGCATGAATGACAGTTTTGAGCAGCATGAGTATGTGGCTGAAATTATAAAATCATTAGGGAGGAGGTGTGAAATATCGACATATTTCTAAGTAGTTATTTTGTGCCTACCATTTTGTCAGGCAGAGTATAAGTGACTCAGTGTGACAGAATTTTTGTTTTACTTAATTTAAATGTTTCATGTTTAGTAAAGCAATACATGTACATGGAGGTGCTTTTGATGAAAACCAAGTCTCCCCATCCCTCAGTCTCATGCCCAGAGACAATCTATGTTTATTCTTTTGGTGGTATTTCTACATCTCTAAATTAGTGCATATCAGAGTGTGGTACACAACTAACTGCGGTACATGGATAAACACTATTTTTAAACTTGCATGTATAAGTGTTTTGATGTGTAATAGAAAAAAATGTAGGCTGGGCGCAGTTGCTCACGCCTGTAATCCCAGCACTTTGAGAGGCCGAGGCAGGCAGATCACCTGAGGTCAGGAGTTCGAGACCAGCCTGGCCAACATGGTGAAACCCCATTTCTACTAAAAATACAAAAAATAGCTGGGCACAGTGGCGGGTGCCTGTAATCCCAGCTACTTGGGAGACTGAGGTAGGAGAATCGTTTGAACCCGGGAGGTGGAGGTTGCAGTGAGCGGAGATCGCACCATTGCACTCCACACTGGGCAACAGGGCGAGACTCCATCTAAAAAATAAAAAATAATAATGTGTCTACCTACCAGAGTGAAGGAAAAAGTGAGTCAAATTAAAGAAAAATATTAAATCACTGGGCTCGGTGGCTCATACCTCTGTAATCCCAGCTACTCAGGAGGCTAAGACAGGAGGATCACTTGAGGTCAGGAGTTGGGGACCAATCTGAGCAACATAGGAAGATCCTGTCTCTATTTTTTTTTTTTTTTTTTTTTTTTTTTGAGACGGAGTCTCGCTCTGTCGCCAAGGTTGGAGTGCAGTGGCCGGATCTCGGCTCACTGCAAGCTCTGCCTCCCGGGTTCCCGCCATTCTCCTGCCTCAGCCTCCCGAGTAGCTGGGACTACAGGCGCCAGCCACCTCGCCCGGCTAGTTTTTTGTATTTTTTAGTAGAGACGGGGTTTCACCATGTTAGCCAGGATGGTCTTGATCTCCTGACCTCGTGATCCGCCCGTCTCGGCCTCCCAAAGTGCTGGGATTACAGGCTTGAGCCACCGCGCCCGGCCTATTTTTTTTTTTTTAATGTTTAAATGAAAGGAAAAAGGAAGAAAAATACTTAAAAAGAAAAATAATAAATGCTAATACAGATACATGGGTATCATGAAAATTGTGTCTAACTGAATCTTAAAAGACATTGCTTTAGACAGTATACTTATACCTTCTTATCAAATATAGACAGTATCTGTTGATTCTATGAAGGAGTGACAATTTTTAATACATTTAAATATATATATATCTAAATGAGTTGTTATGATTATATATATGTTTTGTTTTGTTTTGTTTTGTTTTTTAACAATGCTGCTGTTCTAAATACAGTATTCTTTGCCAAGCATGGTGGCTCATGCTTGTAATCCCAACATTTTGGGAGGTCGAGGCAGGAGGACTACTTGAGCCAGCCTGGGAGTTCAAGACCAGCCTGGGCAACAAAATGAGACTTCGTATATACAAAACATAAAATGATTAGCCAGGCATGGTGGCACGCACCCATAGTGCCAGCTACTCAGGAGGCTAAGGTGAGAGGATCACTTAAGTCCAGGAGTTTGAGGCTGCAGTGAGCTGTCATCATGCCACTGCACTCCAGCCTGGATAACCGAGACCCCGTCTGAAAAAAAAGAAAAGGAAAAAAATAATAAAAATTGTCTTTTGGTGTTTATTGACTTCAACAGCACTGGAAATGAGCAATAACCAAATGAAATGTAATAAGTATAAATATCAAATTATATATTTTGGTTCAAAAAAACAGCTTATGTGGGCAAAATACTGGTCTGAAGATGGGACTACAATAGTATGGGGCTGCCAGAAAATCTGATGCAATCTCAGTTACATAATTTAAGTACAGTGTCCAGAATAAGAAAGGAATTGTCCTCCACTACTCCAAGCTGGTAAGAGCCTTACTCTATTAACTTACAAGAAACAGATTCTCTGCAGCCATCTAAGCCTAGAAGAGAACCAAAATATCATTTATCCCTGCTGAGAACAGGGTAGGGACTCTAGAAATCAAAAGATAGCTATAGTTTCTCAACAGCAACACTAATGGTCTTATTCTCAGAAAAAGAGGTGTTGGTTGCGACTCTCATGCTCTATTTCATGGTGCCATCTCTGCTTCTACTGAGGCAATATAACAGTGTTTAAAAGCATAGGCTCTTGAGTTTGCCCACAATATAACCTCCATTCCTCAATTTCCTTTGCTATAAAGTGAAAACAGTAACAGAACCTTCCTTGTAGAGTTGTTGAAAGGGTTAAGCAAGTTAGTCCATGTAAAATTACCTAGTTCCTGGCACAGTTAGTGCCTCCTGTTTCCTTGTATTAGTATTACTAGTCTTGATACTACTATGCTCTTCTAGCTCTTGTGCACTACTTCTCACATCCTTCTGTGTATTAGTCTGTTTTCTGTTATTTTTAACAGAATACCTGAAGCTGGGCAAATTATAAAGAAAAAGAATTTCTTACAGCTATGGAGGCCAAGAAGTCCAGGTGGTGGGGCTGCATCTAGTGAGAGCCTTCTTGCTGGTGAGGACGTCCAAGAATCCCAAGGTGGTGTAAGCTCTCATGGCTAGAGGGCTGAGCACGCACTCCAACCTGGGTAACAGTGAAACCATCTCAAAAAAAAAAAATCATGAAGAGGGCTCTGTCCTCATGAATAGATTAACCCACTACTCATGGATTAATGAGTTATCATAAGTGGGCAACCGGCTGAGCATGCAAAGGACTCAGGTCTCTCTTCCTATTTTAAAGTCACCAGTTGCCCACTTATGATAACTCATTAATCCATGAGTAGCGGGTTAATCTATTCATGAGGACAGAGCCCTCCCTCATGATTTTTTTTTTTTTTTGAAACGGTTTCACTCTGTTACCCAGGTTGGAGGGCAGTGGCACAATCACGGCTCACTGCAGCCTCTTCCGGACTCAAGCAATCCTCCCACCTCAGTCCCTACCCCGAGTAGCTGGGACTACAGGTATACCCCACTACACCTGGCTAAGTTATGCGTTTTTTGTAGAGATAGAGTTTCACCATGTTGCCCAGGCTGGTCTTGAAGTCCAGGGCTCCAGTGATCTGTCTGCCTTACCTCCCAAAGTGCTAGGTAGGATTACAGGTGTGAGCCACCATGCTGGCCCTCAGTCACCTCTTAAAAGGCCCCACCTCTCAATTCTGCCACACTGGGGATTAAATTTCAACTTGAGTTTTGGAGGGGATAAATATACAAACATAGCATTTTGACTTTTTCAAAGATACCCTTTGTCGTCAGAATCAAAACTTTTCCTCTCTCTGAGTCATTTCTATTGACATATAAATTTGTTGTAATGTCTCTGATCTCTTTTTAAAAATTTGTTCTTTGATCACACAGCCTCCTCCACACTATTTCTATTCCTCTCCTTCCATTCTCTCTTAAACCCATTCAAATCAGGCTTTCATCACGCCACTCTACTGAAATGGTGCTTTGTCAATGTCATCAATGAATGGGTTCCACATGGCCAAGTCCAGTGGTCACTTCCCAGGCCTTGTCTTTGTTTTTTTTTTTTTTTTTTTTTTTTGAGACGGAGTCTTGCTCTGTCACCCAGGCTGGAGTGCAGTGGCCGGATCTCAGCTCACTGCAAGCGCTGCCTCCCGGGTTCACGCCATTCTCCTACCTCAGCCTCCCGAGTAACTGGGACTACAGGCGCCCACCACCACGCCCGGCTAGTTTTTTTTTGTATTTTTTTAGTAGAGACGGGGTTTCACCGTGTTAGCCAGGATGGTCTCGATCTCCTGACCTCGTGATCCGCCCGTCTCGGCCTCCCAAAGTGCTTGGATTACAGGCTTGAGCCACCTCGCCCGGCCCTCCAGGCCTTGTCTTGCTTGACTTGTCAGCAGTATTTGACACACCTGATCATTCTCTCTTTCAAACACTTTCTTTTTTTTTTTTTTTTTTCTTGGAGATGGAGTTTCACTCTTGTTGCCCAAGCTGGAGTGCAATGGCGTGATCTCAGCTCACTGCAACCTCCACCTCCTGGTTCAAGCGATCCTCTTGCTTCAGCCTCCCTAGTGGCTGGGATTACAGGCACGCACCACCACGTCCGGCTAATTTTTTCTATTTTTAGTAGAAACGGGGTTTCACCATGTTAGCCAGGCTGGTCTCGAACTCCTGACCTCAGGTGATCCACCCTCCTCAGCCTCCCAAAATGCTGGGATTACAGGCGTGAGCCACTGCCCCTGGCATCTTCAAACACTTTCTTCGCTTGGCTTTCAGGACACCACACTCAGCTCTCCTGCATCCCTGAACACTGGTTTTTTGTTTGTTTGTTTTTTTCATGTCAGATGGGAAAATGTACTGACATCATAACAAGGTTCAAGGGTGGCACATCTCACACATGCACGTGAACACCCAAACATCTCACACTTAGGAACTACAAAAGGATCTGACCACTGCTTTTCACTCTCATCTTCACCTCCTAACATTGTCGAGCCCCAGAGGTAAATCATCAAATCTCTTCTCTCAAAACTCAATGAGATTGATCCCAGCCAATCTCATTGCTTTCAACACCATCTATATGTTGAAGATTCCCAAATGTGCATCTCCAGCCATAACTTCTGCCTTAACTCCAGGTTCCTCCTATCCAACTGCCTACTTGTCAGCCTCACCTGGCTGTCTTAATAGACGTCTCTTATTTTTTGGAGACAGAGTCTCACTCTTATCACCTAGGCTGGAGTGCAGTGGCACGATCTCAGCTCACTGAAACCTCCATCTCCCAGGTTCAAGCAGTTCTCCTGCCTCAGCCTCCTGAGTAGCTGGGATTACAGACAACGAGCCACCACACCCAGCTAATTTTTTAAATTTTTAGTAGAGATGGGGTTTCCTGACGTCTGGTGATCCACCCGCCTCAGCCTCCCAAAGTGCTGGGATTACAGGCGTGAACCATTGCACCCGGCCTGTTTTTCTTCATTTCTATACCACTATCTTTCCTGGCTCTCTTTTAAATTCCCTGAGAGGACTGAATAGGTTGTTCTGTTACCATTTAGTAGGAAGCAGCCCTGCTGGGTGAGTTGTCAAGCCACGTCACCAAGGGGCTTCCAGCTGCAGTTTACGATTGAATCCTCTGATCTGTCTCTCACTAGATTCCACTATCGTTAGCTTCACTGTTACCAATGAGTGTGGGTCTGTTTTGTAGAAATGAATTTTATTTATTCGGATCTTTCAGAAATTTACACAAAATTGCAGTGAAGTTGAAGGCAACAGAAAATATTCTCAAACTGAAACACCCAGCCATCAGCTATTGTGGATACTGTCGAGAGCAAAAACCACCAGTGCCAATCAGCATCTGGTAAAGGAGGTTCTCCAGCTCGGTCCAATCCCTTCGTTTTTCTTGGCAAGTAAGAGGCTGTCTCCCATTTTTCAGGCAACCTTTTCATTATTTCTCAGCTCTTCTTTCAATGCACCACAAGAGGGCAGTGTTTTATCATATTCTTGAATTATATAATACCAACAGTGGGACGAGATGACTTCCAGAAGTAGAAATTGACTATTATGCCAAAACTGTTCACCAAAGTTGATAAAACTCTTAAGTTTACAATTGTACCCCAAAGTCATGGGACTGGACCCCATCTCGTGGTAAGTCATCAGTTTAGCAATGATAAAGAAGATAACCTTCCAAAAGTTTGTGTAGATCAGAAATAAAGTATTTTTTGTGGAAGGCTGTTTTTAAGTATTGAAGGTACTATTTTCTTTCTTGAATTCACATTGCAGATGTGCGGTGTGAATTTACTGGTTTATCTCTGCAAACCTTAAAGTAGAAGATTGCAAGGGCCAGGTGCGGTGGCTCACGCCTGTAATCCCAGCACTTTGGGAGGCCGAGGCAGGCGGATCACCTGAGGTCAGGAGTTCGACACCAGCCTGGCCAACATGGTGAAACCCCATCTCTACCAAAAATACAAAAATTAGCCAGTCATGATGGCAGGCGCCTGTCATCCCAGCTACTAGGGAGGCTGAGGCAGGAGAATCGCTGGAACCTGGGAGGCAGAGGTTGCAGTGAGCTGAGATCATGCCACTGCACTCCAGCCTAGGCAACACAGCAAGACTGTTTCCAAAAAAAATTTTTTTTTTAATTAAAAATAAAGTAGATGACTGCAGTAAAGAAGAGGTTTATTAGCTCTTCCTTTCAAGGTATCTGTGTACTGTATAGAAACAATGAAAGTTGAAGAACAGTGATACTCGTGCTAGGCATATTAGTCACCGCATTGTAATTGAAAGCAAGAAATATCATAAGCAAGTGTTAGATTACTAACAAGTTAAGTCCCTTAGGGCAGGTAGATTCAGTCTTTTCTTAGAGCAATTCCTTTCTGCCATAAACTACAGAGAGGTGATTAATAGAACATCGGAGAATTGAATGATACCTAGCTAGACTTCACCCTAAAACTTTAGCCCTAAAAAGAGGAATTAAATTGTGTAGATGCCTTTAAAGAACATTTTCTAGCATCTTTCTACATCTTCCCTAAGTGGCCTCTTGAGCCCAGTTGGATTTTGGTTATATGCCATGATAGTAATCATAAGAATCAGTTAGGCCGGGCACGGTGGCTCAAGCCTGTAATCCCAGCACTTTGGGAGGCCGAGACGGGCGGATCACAAGGTCAGGAGATCGAGACCATCCTGGCTAACATGGTGAAACCCCGTCTCTACTAAAAAATACAAAAAAATAGCCGGGCGAAGTGGCGGGCGCCTGTAGTCCCAGCTACTCGGGAGGCTGAGGCAGGAGAATGGCGTAAACCCGGGAGGCGGAGCTTGCAGTGAGCTGAGATCCGGCCACTGCACTCCAGCCTGGGCAACAGAGCGAGACTCCGTCTCAAAAAAAAAAAAAAAAAAAAGAATCAGTTACATTGAATAATAAAATGATCCCAAAATGCATGAATACAGTCGATTCCCTCTCCTATTTATTCCTTGTGGAAAAAGAAAAACCCAAATCTTAAAAACTAAAGTAAGTCAGGGAAGCCTGGAAAGACACCCAGATTTGATAACATGTTAGAAGGAAATCCAGTCTTAGGAATCTCATTTTCTGGCTTTGATCTGGTTGTCAGTTGGGATGGACTTGCCCAAGTGATGGCCCACAGAAAGGCCAAATTTCTTGTTTTTCTCCTCATCCTGTACCTCTTTTTTCATTAAGAATCCTGCCTGGAAGTTTAGGTCAAAGAGGCTGCTTGGAGCAAAATACAGTGGTGTCTCATCCCAAATATTCTCCAGGCGTTTCTTCCATCCTTCCAGGATCTGAATTCGGGCGTCTGCTGGAGTGTGCCCAATGCTATATGTCAGTTGAGGTTCTAAGACTTGGAAGCCACAGAAATGCAGAATGCCACTCTGAGGATACAAAAAGCACAGAGAGGTAAGTCAACCAATTCCGTGCAGTTGTACTATAAACAACAGAAGTTGGTCTGGGCTTCCCAGTAAGACACTCTGATGAGGAGGCCTCAGGCACCCTAGAGAATCAGTTCAGAGCTGGCGTCTCTCTCCTACCCTATACCTAGCTGTTACCAATTTTAGCCTTCTCAGGTGTGCTCTTCTTTAAATGCATAAACCCTTGAAACTGTGCCAACCTGAATCCTTTGCCAAGAAGGCTAGAAGTTTTCTTACTTTAGGGAGTCTCAGTTTCTTGGCAGGTGACTCACCAAGACCTGTGGGGGGTGCATTTCTCCACCTCTCCATATAACCAGATGGGTCTTTTTTTTTTTTCCTTTCTTTTTCTTTTTTTTTTTTTTTTTTTGAGGCAGAGTCTCGCTCGGTCGCCCAGGCTGGAGTGCAGTGGCGCAATCTCGGCTTGCTGCAACCTCTGCCTCCTGGGTTCAAGCAATTCTCCTCCTGCCTCAGCCTCCTGAGTAGCTGTGACTATAGGCATGTACCATCATGCCCAGCTAATTTTTGTATCTTTAGTAGAGACAGGGTTTCACCATGTTTACCAGGCTGGTCTCGAACTCCTGACCTCAAGTGATCCACCAAAGTGCTGGTCTCCCAAAGTGCTGGGATTACAGGCCCAGATGAGTCTTGATAAATGATTTTCTTAAGTGGCCTCTCATTGGCTCTTCTCTCCAACCTCCCTCTTTATAGAAATTATCCTGAGGGTCTGATAACACCAATAAGCCCACCCCAGGCTTCAGTTTTATCCAGTTTTATCCATGTATAAACTGGCTAGACAAATTATTTCTTTTTTGTTTGAAACAGGGTCTTGCCCTGTATCCCAGGCTGGCATGCAGTGGTGCGATCATAGTTCGAGGCTGATCATACTGCAGCCTCGAACTCCTGGGTCTGTCGCCTTAGACTCCCAAGTAGCTGGGACCACAGGTGTATGCTAATTTTTTTTTTTTTTGTAGAGATGAGTTCTCACTATGTTGCCCAGGCTGGTCTCAAAGTCCTGGGCTCAAGCGATCCTTCTGCCTCAGCCTCTCAGTAAATCATTTCTTAAATTGTCTTGGGCTCTAATAGTCTGTGAGACTGTATCAGCAACCTGGAGAAGGACAGGAAGGCTGGAGAGAGATGTCAGTCATCTGGCGAGACCAGGGCCCACGGCTAAACAAATCAAGGGTAGTGATTCACACTAGTCCTTGGCTGGGAGAGAATGCTGTTTGAACACACGCACGCGCAGGTGTGTTTCACACACACAGGCACCCGGGAAGGCAGGCAAGTTCCTAAAGGAAGCTCCCGTCATTCTGAATCATGACCACGCTTTCATCTTCACAACTCAAGATCTATTTTCAGATGCTATCTTGAGGTTTTGAACCCCATAGAAGGCTCAATTAATGAATTCCCCTGAAGGTTCGTTGAAAATGAGGTACCTGGCCGGGTGCAGTGGCTCATGCCTGTAATCCCAGTACTTTGGGAGGCTGAGGCAGGAGGATCATTTGAGGTCAAGAGTTTGAAACCAGCCTGGCTAACATGGCAAGACCCCGTCTCTACTAAAAATACAAAAATTAGCTGAGTGTGGTGGCGGGCGCCTGTAATCCCAGCTACTCAGTAGGCTGAGGCAGGAGAATCGCTTGAACCCAGTGGGTAGAGGTTGCAGTGAGCCGAGATGGTGCCACTGCTGTCCAGCCTAGGTGACAGAGCGAGACTCCGTCTCAAAGAAAAAAAAAAGAAAAGAAAAGAAAATGAGGTACCTGAATTGGCCAGAGAATGACATTCATGTCCCCATGGATCCCTTGCAGAGAGTACATGGAGCCGCTGCCACCAGTGGTGATAGAAAGCACTGCCTTCTTACTCTGCAAAAGAAAAAAACAATAACAAACTTCATTCCCCTCCACATCCCCTTGTGACAAGAAGTTAATGAAACAGCTCCAGGGACAAGAACACACAAGTCTGTCCTATTTGCTGTTTATGTTACTTCATACTTTGGCTCCCCTGAGCTACACAGTATGACTGCAGGAGTACCAGCCTAGACGGTCTACAGACCAGCGGCCTGGGGCAAACCAAGGATTCCAAACCCCCACGTGTGGCTCAGGGCGAGGCTGTCACCACATCCAAAATCAGTGCTGGCTGCTGGCTGCCTAGGTGGAGTTACTGGGCGTTCTCATCCATCCTCCCACAGGCTAGGCATGGCGTAGGACAAGCTCTTTCATCTGGAAGGTCTTGAAGGGTTCCCTGTGCAGGATTTGGGCCTCCGAAAAATGAAGACAGGCCTTCTTTTGTTTTTATTATGGAAATTTTTAACACACGTAAATGAGAAAATAGTACTGCATCTATCACTCATCTTCATCTCTCAGTATTTTGCCATTCTAGTTTTAGCTCGACCCATGACCCCCTTTTTCTCTGGAGCATTTTATTTTATTTTATTTTTTCATTTTTTTTTTCTCTGAGACAGAGTCTGGCTCTGTCACCCAGGCTGGGGTGCAGTGACGCCCTCTCGACTAACTGCAAACTGTCTCCCGGGTTCAAGTGATTCTCCAGCCTTAGCCTCCCAAGTAGTTGGAATTACAGGCGCTCACCACCACATCTGGCTAATTTTTGTTTTTGTTTTTGTTTTTGTTTTTGATATGGAGTCTCGCTCTCTCACTCAGGCTGGAGTGCAGTGGTGCGATCTCGGCTCACTGCAACCTCTGCCTTCCTGGTTCAAGCAATTATCTTGCCTCAGCCTCCCAAGTAGCTGGGACTACAGGTGCCCACCACACCTGGCTAATTTTTTGTATTTTTAGTAGAGACGAGGTTTCACCGGATGGTTTCGATCTCCTGAACTCATGATCTGCCCGCCTTGGCCTCCCAAAGTGCTGGGATTACAGGTGTGAGCCACCACGCCTGGCCTTTTATTTTATTTTTTTAAGACGGAGTCTTGCTTTGTTGCCCAGGCTGGAGTGCAGTGGTGCGATCTTGGCTCACTGTAACCTCCACCTCCTGGGTTTCAAGCAATTCTCCTGCCTCAGCCTCCCAAGTAGCTGGGATTATAGGGGCCCACCACCACACCCAGCTAATTTTTGTATTTTTAGTAGAGATGGGGTTTTGCCATGTTGGCCAGACTGGTCTGAAACTCCTGACCTCAGGTGATCTGCCTGTCTCGGCCTCCCAAAGTGCTGAAATTACAGGTGTGAGCCGCCATGCTCAGCCTCTGGAGCATTTTAAAACAAATCCCAAATATCATGTCATTCCATCTGTAAAAACTTGATCATGCATCTCTCCCAAAGGACCCGGAGCCTAGGCTTAGGATCTAATTGTGCTCAAAACCCTGCATCAGAGCTGGGCGCGGCGGCTCACACCTGTAATCCCAGCACATTGGGAGGCTGAGGGGGGTGGATCACCTGAGGTCAGGAGTTCAAGACCAGCCTAACCAATGTGGAGAAACCCTGTCTCTACTAAAAATACAAAATTAGCCAGGTGTGGTGGCCCATGCCTGTAATCCCAGCTATTCAGGAGGCTGAGGCAAGAGAATCGCTTGAACCCAGGAGGCAGAGGTTACAGTGAGCCGAGAATGCACCATTGCACTCCAGCCTGGGCGACAAGAGGGAAACTCCATCTCAAAAACAAAAAACAACAAACAACAAACAAACAAACAAAACCTGCATCAGGACAGACCACCCAGAAGCCGGCTGTCAGAGCATTCAGAACCGTCTACCTACCTGGAAGGATCCTTTGTCATACATGGCAGCGAGCGTGTAAGCAAACTCTCCTACGAACACTCGCTCAAACCAGCCTTTCAGAATGGCAGGGACTCCAAACCACTGTAGGGGGAACTGCAGGACAGAAGACATCATCGGCCGGGCGCGGTGGCTCAAGCCTGTAATCCCAGCACTTTGGGAGGCCGAGGCGGGTGGATCACGAGGTCAGGAGATCGAGACTATCCTGGCTAACATGGTGAAACCCCGTCTCTACTAAAAATACAAAAAACTAGCCGGGCGTGGTGGCGGGCGCCTGTAGTCTCAGCTACTTGGGAGGCTGAGGCGGGAGAATGGCGTGAACCCGGGAGGCGGAGCTTGCAGTGAGCCGAGATCGCGCCACTGCGCTCCAGCCTGGGAGCACAGCGAGACTCCGTCTCAAAAAAAAAAAAAAAGAAGACATCATCAAGTTCAGACCAGAGGCTCCCCAAGCCCAGAAGGCGACTCGGGGTGCTGAGCTGCTCCCCATTATGGCTCTGTGGGGGAGCCCCTCTTCACGCCTTTCCCATTCCTCCTGGGGAGTTAGCACTTTAAGGAAAGAGATCATTATTGTCCTTGGTCAGCCAATTGGACAGTCTTCTTTTTCCCTGAAAATGCAAATATTGAGTGGGTCCAAGAAAGCTACATACACAGAAGACTTATTGATATGAAACTTGTTTGTATGAAATCACATTTGTCAGCAAAGTCTAAATAGCAAGGATTGCAAACAAGGTTTGCTTCAGGGTGTCGCCTCAATCAGTATTTTCCCAAGAGTTTGCTTTAGTAGGTGTGGTATCAACAATATGACTGTTGGTCAGGCGCAGTGGCACACGCCTGTAATCCCAGCCCTTTGGGAGGCTGAGGCAGGTGGATCACTTGAGGGCAGGAGTTTGAGATCAGCCTAGCCAACATGGTGAAACCCCATCTCTACTAAAAATACCAAAATCAACCGGGTGTGGTGGTGGATGCCTGTAGTCCCAGCTACTCAGGCTGTTGAGGCAGGAGAATCACTTGAACCTGGGAGGTGGAGGTTACAGTGAGCCAAGATTGTGCCACTGCACTCCAGCCTGGGTGACAGAGTGAGACCCCATCGTGGAAAAAAATGAAGATAGGCCTTCCTCCTTTTATGACTGTCCCTTGTTATCATGGATGAAAAATCGTATCACTTAGAATAAACACAATCACTCAAAAATGCAAACTAATAATCAGTGTGATGGCCGAGTGCAGTTGCTCATGCCTATAATCCCATTATTTTGGGAGGCCAAGGTGGGAGGACCACTTGAGCCCAAGAGTTTGAGACCAGCCTGGGCAACAAAGTGAGACTCTGTCTCTACAAAAAAATTTAAAAATTAGCCTGTTGTGGTGGTGCACATCTCTAGTCCTAGCTATGTGAGAGGCTGAGGCAGGACGATTGCTTGAGCCCAGGAGTTGGAGGCTACAGGGAGCTGTGATCACCACTGTATCCCAGCCTGGGTGACAGAGCAAGACTCCACCTCTAAATAATAATAATCATCGTCATCAATGTGGCTAGGCGCGGTTGCTCACGCCTTTAATTCAAGCACTTTTGGAGGCCAAGGTGGGTGGATCACTTGAGGTCAGGAGTTTGAGACCAGCCTGGCCAACGTAGTGAAACCCTGTCTCTACTAAAAATACAAAAATTAGTCGAGCATGGTGGCACATGCCTATAGTCCCAGCTACTTGGGAGACTGAGGCAGGAGAATGGCTTGAACCCGGGAGGCGGAGGTTGCAGTGAGCCGAGATCACGCCATTGCACTCTAGCCTGGGCAACAGAGCAAGACTCCATCTCGAAAACAAACAAATAAATAAATAAATAAATAAAATGTTAAAAAATAAAAATAATAAATAATAATTAGTGTAACTAAGGTTCATCAGGGACTTCCCATGAGAAAGTCTTGTCTGACCTCTTATCCTAATAAAAGCAGAGTACGGACTATACCAGGAGGTTTTCTCATCCTTGATTCATGATTTAAAGATATGACAGGTGCACGCCTATAATCCCAGCCCTTTGGGAGGCCGAGGCAGGCAGATCACTTGAGCCCAAGAGTTTGAGACCAGCCTGGACAACGTGGTGAGACCCTATCCGTACAAAAAAAATTAAAAAATTAGCATGGCATGGTGGCGTGCACTGATAGTCCCAGCTATTCAGGAGACTGAGGTGGGAGGATCACTTGAGCCGAGGAGGTTGAGGCAGCAGTGAGCGGAGATCATGCCACTGCACTCCATCCTGGGCGACCGTGAGACCTTGTCTCCAATTTAATTTTTTTTTTAAAGGCATCCTTTGGGGTACTGGCTAGTGGCATGTGGCTTTGATTCCTAGCAACAAGCCTGTGGGTAAAATAAAGGATTTCAAGGATTGGATGTTTTGTAGCTGATTGAATAACTAAAAAAAAAAAAAAGAAAGAAAACAAAAAAAAAGCCACAGCCTATACCACCCTGTTCGTGGTTTCCAGGATCATATACATTCTATGTTCAATATCAAAAGACTGGCTGGAATTGGCAAAAGCAAAGTCATTGAGTACAGTCACATTTATAGGAAAGATCACTGACGAGATTCACGCACAATCCCAGTATTGTCTGCTAAATGGTAAGGCCGCTTCCCGAAGAAGAAAGGCTGTGGTTTGCTGCAGGAACACATTCAGCAGGGTTTCAAAGCCCCCTTCAGCTGGCAGGCTACAATGGCAGAGAAGTCAATGTGTCATGGATTATTCTACAAAGTATTTGGGATTTTTATGGAGAAAGGAGGAGAACTGCAAATTTTGAGAGTCCAACAGGAATCGCTAACTGAAGGAATCGCTAACTGAAGGGGAGACTAAGTACATAGAAGAAAGCAAGCTCAAGGGTTGTACATCATCTATGCAGTTGCATTTCTTTCTCTCTCTTTTTTTTTTCTTTTTTTTTTTTTTTTTTTGAGACGGAGTCTCGCTCTGTCGCCATGTTGCCAGGATGGGGTACAGTGGCACAATCTTGGCTCACTTCAACCTCCACCTGCCAGGTTCAAGCAATTCTCCTGCCTCAGCCTCCAGAGTAACTGGGACTACAGGCACATGCCACCATGCCCAGCTAATTTTTGTAGTTTTAGTAGAGACCAGGTTTTACCATGTTGGCCAGGATAGTCTCGAACTCCTGACCTCAAGTGATCCGCCGGCCTCGGCCTCCTAAAGTGCTGGGATTATAGGCGTGAGCCACCGTGCCTGGCCTTGCAGTTGCATTTACATATGCAACAGTAATACAGCCAGATTCCCAATATCTGTGAAATCCATGTAATACTGCACCTTTAAAGTAATCACCCTTATTTGCAGAGAATGCAGTAAAGTGGGTGACTGTTTAAGATCCCATAGCTAATTAGGTGACATGTCTAGGACAATAAGCATGCAAATGCCCCTGACACCACTTCCAATGTCCCCCCATACCTGGAATATCACAAGGTCTGCAGCTTCCAGCTTCTTTTGTTCAGCCACAATATCTGGGCTCAGACGGCCCTCTTTATAAGCCAGAATAGATTCGGCAGCATACTGAAAGTTCGCAGGGTCCTTCAGTTTACCTGCAGAGAAGAAAAAGAGAGGCTGGGGCCAGAGGAGCCAAAGCCGGGCCAGAGGACCCACAGGCAAGGAGATCCGCAAAGAACTAATTAAAAAGGGGAGGAGGAACTCCTACCTGTGATGTCCTTTCTGGAAATGATGGGATTGAAGTTCATGGCATAGAGGTCCGACTCCGCCACCTCCCACCCTTTCTTCTTCAAAGCTGCTACAGCAGCCTCCTTCATGGCATAGTTGAAGGATGTCCTTTCTGAGTGAGCCAGTACGATCAGTGCTCTTTTGCCTACAGAGACACACACAAAGCACCCGGGGAAAACCCATTACCAACCAGCAAGCCTTCAGCTACAGGGGAGTTGCAGTCTGTAAAGGAGGGGGCGGCTTTGTTAGACATTAGGTTATTCCATTCCATCCCCTGCAGCCAGAAATGTATTTTCCCCTTAAAAGTACTGAAGATTAAAGGAAGGATTTAAATCAGTGGCTGATTTAATAAATAGTGTTGACAGCCGGGCTCTGTGACTCACGCCTGTAATCCCAGCACTTTGGGAGGCCGAGGCGGGCGGATCACCTGAGGTCAGGAGTTCGAGACCAGCCTGGCCAACATGGTGAAACCCTGTCTCTACTAAAAACACAAAAATTAGCTGGGTGTGGTGGCGGGCACCTGTAATCCCAGCTACTCGGGAGGCTGAGGCAGGAGAATTGCTTGAACCTGGGAGGTGGAGGTTGCAGTGAGCCAAGATTGCACCAGTGCACTACAGTCTGGGTGACAAAGCAAGACTCCGTCTCAAAAAAAAAAAAAAAAAAAGTGTTGGCATATCTAATGAGTTATCTGCATGAAAATAAGATGATTCCCCTAGAAAACTGTTACAAGTTGACCATCCCAAATGGGAAAATCCAACATTTTTGAGTGCTGACATAACAAAGGAAATGCTCATTGGAGGATTTTGAATTTGGGATCCTCAACCAGTAAACATAATACAAATATTCCAAAATCCAAAAAAATCCGAAATTCAAAACATTTCTGGTCCCACGTATTTCAGATAAGAGATACTCAACCTGCATAGGTGTTACAACTCAGTTAAGTGGTTTCCCTTGTCTGAGGGTAGTGGCTCAAAGGACACAAAAGGGACGTTGCGGTGCTGAATACATAATTTTTCAGTTTGTGAAAATCCACTTAGAACTTGTGAGGGCTGGGTGCGGTGACTTATGCCTGTAGTCCCAGAGCTTTGGGAGGCCAAGGTAGGAGGACTGCTTGAGCCCAGGAGTTCGTGACCAGCCTGGGCAACATGGCGAAACCCTGTCTCTACAAAAAATGCATAATACAAAAAACTAGGGCCAGGCATGGTGGCTCAGCACTTTGGGATTCAGGTCAGGAGTTCAAGACCAACCTGGCCAAAATGGTGAAACCTCATCTCTACTAAAAAATACAAAAAGTAGCCAGGCATGGTGGCGCCACCTGTAATCCCAACTACTCGGGAGACTAAGGCAGAGAACTGCTTGAACCCAGGAGGGAGAGGTTGCAGTGAGCCAAGATCGCACCACTACACTCCAGCCTGGGCAACAGAGTGAGACGACATCTCAAAAAAATAATAAAATAAAAAACTAGCTGGGCATGGTGACTCACATCTGTAATCCTAGCTATTTGGGAGGCTGAGGTGGGAGGATTGCTTAAGCCTGGGAGTTCGAGGCTGCAGTGAACTATGATTGAACCACTGAATGCCAGAGTGAGACCCTGTCTCTAAAAAATGAACTGGTGCATTTTTTAATGTGTCTATTGTAGTCACCAAAAAAATTTTTGGCTTTAATTACCCCACTAATATATCACATACAACCATAATTTCTAGTAGATTAAAGATCCAAAATTTTTAAATGAAACTATTTAAATACTAAAGGAAGAATGGTAGAATTTGTATAACCTCAGGGTAGAGAATCCTTTATTTAAAAAAAAAAAATTCTGGGTGTGGCGCAGTGGCTCACGCTTGTAATCCCAGCACTTTGGGAGGTCGAGGCAGGTGGATCACCTGAGGTCAGGAGTTCGACACCAGCCTGGCCAACATGGTGAAACCCCGTATCTACTAAAACTACAAAAATTAGCCGGGCGTGGTGGTGGCCACCTGTAATCCCAGCTACTTGGGAGGCTGAGGCAGGAGAATCACTTGAACCCGGGAGGTAGAGGTTGCAGTGAGCCAAGATTACACCATTGCACTCCAGCCTGGGCAACAAGAGTGAGAGTTTGTCTCAAAAAAAAAAAAAAAAGTTTAGCAAAAAGAGCCATAAACAAAGTCAAAAGATACCCACTGGGAGAAGAAATTCGCACTTCTCATCACAGAGTTAAACTCCCAATGAGTGCTCACAAATGATTAGAAAAGACAGTGCAATGGAAAAGTGGGTCAAGGATCCGAACACACTGTTCACAGAGCAGGAAAGGCAAATGGCAACAAACAAATGGAAAGATGCTCTGCGTGGCCTGTCAGGAAAATCAAAATGAAAACAAGACATTTACCCATGAGTTGACATGGGTACCATGTTTACATTTACCATGAGTTTACATTTACCCACAAAATGTTACAAATAACACCCAGGGTTAAGATTGTACCAACAGAAAAACTGGCGTGTTACTGGTGGGAATATGAATCGCCTCAACCTTTAGGGAGAGCAATCAGGCAGAATCTCTTAAAACTTTAAAGACACATAAATCTTTTATCTCGCTCTCCAATTTGGAGGAATCTGTTCTACAGAGTGAAAGCATCAGGCTATAAGAGCCAAGGATATGTATTACATCATGCTTTTCATTGGCAAAAATTAGCTATAACCTGATTGTCTATGGGGAACACTTCAATAAATTATGGGCACATCCACACTACAGGATATTTTGCTGTTAACAAGAATGAGTTGGCCAGGCACGGTTGCTTGAGCCTGTAATCCCAGCACTTTGGGAGGCTGAGGTGGGCGGGTCATACGGTCAAGAGATCCAGACCATCCTGGCCAACATGGTGAAACTCTGTCTCTACAAAAATACAAAAATTAGCTGGACGTGGTAGCGGGCACCTGTAATCCCAGCTATTTGGGAGGCTGAGGCAGGAGAATCGCTTGAATTTGGGAAGCAGAGGTTGCAGTGAGCCGAGATCGTGCCACTGCACTCCAGCCTGGGCAACAGAGTAAGACCCTGTCTCAGAAAAATAAATAAATAAAAGTAAAAAAATATTTTAAAAAGAATGAGTTAAACTGGCTGGGCGTGGTGGCACATGCCTGTAATCCCAGCTACTTGGAAGGCCAAGGTGGGCAGATCCCTTAAGGCCAGGAGTTGGAGACTAGACTGGGCAGCATAGTGACACCTTGTCACTAAAAAAAATTTTTTTAGAGACTGTTAACCAGGTACGGTTGCTCAGGAGGCCAAGGTGGGAAGATTGCTTGAGCCCAGGAGTTCAAGACCAGCCTGGGCAACATGACAAAAGCGAAACCCCTTCTCTACAAAAAGTACAAAAATTAGCCAGGCATGGCGGCGCATGCCTGTAGTCCCAACTACTCAGGAGGCTGAGAGATGGGAGGATCACTGGAACCCAGGAGGTCGAGGCTGCAGTGATCTCTGATCGCCACACTGTACTCCAGCCTGGGCGACAGAGGGAGACCCTGTCTTGAATAAACAAATTTTAAAAATTAAAAAAATTAAAATGAATTTACTATATGTAGTGACTCAAAAAGATATCCATGATATATTATTAACTGATAAAAAGGCAAGTGAATATCAATCCATTTTTATTTAAAACGAAAGAAGTGAGAGGAAGGGAGAGAGAGAGGGAAGGGAAGGAAGAAAAAGAAAATACAAAAAAAAAGAAAAAGAAAAAAGAAATGACACATATTTGTATGTAGATTTGCAGCACGTTGGTATGAGGGGGAGAAATGTGGAACAATCACATTAAACTTTTTTCTTTTTTTTTGAGACACAGTCTCACTCTGTTGCCCAGGCTGGAGTGCAGTGGCATGATCTCAGCTCACTGCAACCTCCGCCTCTTGGGTTCAAGCGATTCTCCTGCCTCAGCATCCCCAGTAGCTGGGATTACAGGTATGAGCCACCGCGCCCAGCAGATCACATTAAACTATTAACAGCTCAGCTTCCTTTATAAGTAAGAAATGGCAAAGGGTGCAGGTAGAAGGGAAATGGGCCTCTTTTATATTAACAAGGTTGTCAGAGGCAGCATGCTTCAATTTGCAAGCACAGTATTTAGTGGATCCTTATGATGTGCTCGGCACTGCCCTCAGTGCTTTGCATTCCTTTTTTTCTTTTTCTGAGACAGGGTCTCGATCTGTTGCCCAGGCTGGAATGCAGTGGCATGATCTCAGGTCATTGCAGCCTTGACCTCTCAGGCTCAAGTGATCCTCCCACCTCAGCCTCCTGAGTAGCTGGGACTACAGGTGTGTGCCACCACACCTAATTTTTGTTTTGTAGAGACAGGGTTTTGCCACGTTGCCCAGGCTGGTCTCAAACTCCTGGACTCGAGCAATTTTGCCTGCCTCAGCCTCCCACAATGTTGGGATTTTAGGTGTGAGCCACCACGCCTGGCCTGCACTTTCTTCCTTTGTCAGGGCAACCTGCTATGTTTTAAATACGTCGCCTCCAAAATTCAGGTGCTGCCAATGTGAGAGTATTAACAGATGGCACCTGTGAGAGGTGATTAGGTGAGGGGGTCTCCTTCCTCGTGAGAGGGATCAAGGCCCTCATAAAAGAGACTTTGCCCAGCACGGGGCTCACCTGCCCTTCCACCTTCTACTTCCCACCATCCGTGTAAGGACGCAGCATTCCTCCAAATGCAGCTCTCACCAGACAACCAAACCTGCCAGCACCTTGATCTCGGACTTCCCAGCTTCCAGAACGGTGAGAAATCAATTTCTCTTTTTTATTAACTACCTAGTCCCAAGTATTATGTAGGGAGGCACAAAATAGACTGAGACACACCCTATGAGGTCAATACCATGAGTAGCCCCATATTATAGATGAGAAAACTCAGGCACAGGAGAGAAGCAAGTTACCCAAGTGTGTAGTCATTAAGTGGTGAAACTGGAATAATTTAAAAATGTAGAGAGTGGCTGGGCGTAGTGGCTCACACCTGCAATCCCAGCACTTTGGGAGGTCGAGGCAGGCAGCTTGCTTGAGCCTGGGAGTTTGAGACCAGCCTGGCCAACATGGAGAAACCCCGTTCCTACCAAAAAAAAAAAATTAGGTGGGCATGGTGGTGTGCACCTGTAGTTCCAGCTACTCAGGAGGCTGAAGTGGGAAGATCGCTTGAGCCAGGGAGGTGGAGGTTGCAATGGGCCAAGATCACACCACTGTACTCCAGCCTGGGCAACAGTGAGACTTACAAACAACAGCATGCAAGGGCATAGAGCGAAGTACCAGAGAAAGGACGCTTACTCCCACAGTTGCTCCTGATAGCGTGCACTGCTACTTCACACCCTACCATGAACAGTGGGTGCAGCTGGGAGAAGAAAATGCCTGCAACTTTTTGTGGGGGCGGAGGGGGGATGGAGTCTTGCTCTGTGGCCTAGGCTGGGGTGCAGTGGCACGATCACGGTTCACATCAACTTCTGACTCCCGGGTTCAAGCAATTCTCCTTCCTCAGCCTCCGAACTAGCTGGGACTACAGGCATGTGCCACCATGCCCAGCTAATTTTTTTTTTTTTTTTTTTTTTTTTTTAGTAGAGACAGGGTTTCACCATGTTAGCCAGGATAGTCTCAATCTCCTAACCTCATGATCCACCTGCCTTGGCCTCCCAGTTGGCATCTGCAACGTTTTTGCACCATGAATGAATAACTAGAAATGACTAAAATAACTAGAAAGGCGCATTTAAGCCTT
The DNA here is from genome assembly GCF_003255815.1 of Theropithecus gelada. Taxonomy (NCBI): domain Eukaryota; kingdom Metazoa; phylum Chordata; class Mammalia; order Primates; family Cercopithecidae; genus Theropithecus; species Theropithecus gelada. Next base: position 27,596,170 of record NC_037688.1, read on the forward strand.
AAGCTCTCTTCCTGCTTTTATTATTGACCACACCTAGCAAGGGAGGTGCCTCTTGGGCTAAATTCAGCCAAGTGTAACTTTCAGGGCCCAGTATGCCAAACCAGGGGATTTCCAAACTTGGTCCTGAGGTTTTGGACTCTTGAAACTAAGATTCAGTGCAGTAGGTGTTTGATGGTGATTAACATGCGCTGGAAATGACTGACTTGCTTTGGATAGCCTGGGAAAAGGGAAAGGCAGCTCTGAGGCTACCTCAACAAATTCCTACCTCTTAACCCATGGATTTAACACGACTGGGAGGCAGGTGAGCATATCAAGCTCTAACAGGCATTTTCTTTCTAATTTACCTCGCCGTTAGTCTTATCAGTGTTTACTGAACACCGCTCTGACAGTTTTTATTTTATTGACTTCTCATCAACGTGAACAAGCATTTTCTAAGTAGTAAGACAGTCAAGGTACTTCTCGGAAAATGAACAAGTCAGAATATCCATCTCTTGATCTTTCAAGGAGCTCAGACTCTAATAACTATAAGCATGCCTGTGACTTTACAATTTTTCATGTAAGGCAACACACAAACAGGAATAATATATTTGTAATAAATATAACCACCAAAGTGCAGTACCTGGAATACGTAGATCCCCAAAACAACTCAAAAGAAAAATGGTCAAAAGAAGGTTGTGGGTGGGGCGCGGTGGTTCACACCTATAATCTCAGCACTTTGGGAGGCCAAGGCGGGCAGATCACCTCATGTCAGGAGTTCAAGACCAGCCTGGTCAACATGGTGAAACCCTGTCTTCTACTAAAAATGCAAAAAAAAATTAGCCAGGCATGGTGACGGGCACCTGTAATCCCAGCTACTGGGGAGGCTGAGGCAGGAGAATCGCTTGAACCCAAGAGGCGAAGGTTGCAATGAGCTGAGATTTCACCACTGCACTCCAGCCTGGACAGCAGAGCAAGCCTCTGTCTCAAACAAACAAATAGACAGATGGTTGTGAATAGGCAATTAACAGAAAAGAAGTTTTCTGGGCCTGGAGGGTTCATTTTCCCTTCCTGCCACTTAACTAGCTGAGCAACATGACCTGGAAGGAGTTACACTACTAGAGTTTACCCTGAGAGAGGCCACAAGATGCACACACAGATAACCTCTTCAGGGTAGAGTGGCATTAGTGTGTTAGGAGAGGTAAGGGACAAAGTTCAACAGAGGGCTGGGCGCGGTGGCTCATGCCTGTAACCGCAGCACTTTGGGAGGCCGAGGCGAGTGGATCACTTGAGGTCAGGAGCTAGAGACCAGCTTGGCCAACATGGTGAAACCCCCGTCTCTACTAAATATACAAAAATTAGCTGGGCGTGGTGGCGTGCACCTGTAATCCTAGCTACTGGGGAGGCTGCAGCACAAGAATCGCTTGAACCTGGGAAGTGCACACCACTGCACTACAGTCTGGACAACAGAGTGAGACTCTGTCTCAAAAAAAACTTCCACAGAGGAAAACTTCAAGACTTCGGGGCTGGCCCGTTAGGAAAGGCCCTCAGAGGAGCTTGCCATTTGAGCTGAATCTTGGTCTTGAACTCCTGGCCTCAAGCAGTCTTCCTGCCTCAGCCTCCCAAAAGTGCTGGGGTTACAGGTATGAGCCACCACACCCAGCCAAAAAAAATATTTTTTAGCCAGGTTTCGAGTTCTGCTTTGACCAAAAACGATTAGCTGAGTGTGGTGGCACACACCTGTAGTCCCAGCTACTCAGGGGGCAAAGATGGGACTATCACTTGAGCCCAGGAGGTCAAGGCTGAAGGGAGCCCTGATCATGCCACTGCACTCCAGCCTGGGCAGTAGAGCAAGACCCTGTCTCAAAAAGAAAAAAAGAAGTATGTTAAAGGTAAGACTTTGTATCAGTTTCATGCATTCTCCTTCTGCCTTCTCTTTTCACTTGAGTGCTCCAGGGAACATGAGTGCGAATCAGACACATCTATTAGTTGCAAACAAAAAACCTGGATGCTTTAGTGAACCTCAAGATTTGGTTAGCCGGGTACAGCTAAAACTAATTATACAAGATCCAAGTCTTCCTTTTTTCCCTCATTACCAGCTCTCTTTTTTGTGTTTACGCATAAATACAGAACATTCTGTAAGACTGGAAAGTCAGGAAACAGTTCCTGCCCTAGTATTGGAGGAGAGGGTGCCTGTGCCTCGGGGAGCTTAAGAAATACAAAGGAAATAGCAACCACCGTGTATGCGGCAAGCCTCTCAGCTGTAAGAATCTATTCCCTGCTGTCTCTGCCAGCAACTCATTCTGGGCTACCAATTCCCTGCTTAGTCCCTTTCTCAGAGATTCTGATAATTTCAGTTGGTCAATTGCAAGGGCAATCTCTTCCTCCACTCACTTTGACCAAGATGGGCTTCTGTGTGTGCAGGTGCATTTTTAGAGGCAGGACCAGGTTCACAGGGAAAGAAATTACAAAACGCAGGACTGTGCCCCAGATGAGGCAACAGCTTTCTAAATCTTAGCGCTGTCCAGTCTCAGAGTGAGATTATTTGGGAAACAGCTCTCAGTCCCTGCAGTTGTCTCAGCTGGTTATTTACGCCTTGGGTGGAGCTGGGGTGACCTCTAAGTTCCCCTAGGGTTGATGGCCGAGTGGGGAGGCTCTATCACTGAAATGGACCCAATACTAGAAACGGATCCAGTACGACCTGATCAGGTTTGCCTAATCCAAGGGCCTCAATGGAAAATACCTCCCAAGGCCAGGCACGGCTGCTCACGTCAGTAATCCCAGCACTTGGGGAGGACGAGGTGGGCGGATCACCTGAGGTCGGGAGTTTGAGACCACGCTGGCCAACATGGCGAAACCCCGTCTCTACTAAAAATATTAAAATTAGCTATGCATGGTGGCGCACTCCTGTAATCCCAGCTACTCGGGAGGCTGAGATGGGAGAATCGCTTGAACCCGGGAGGCGGAAGTTGTGGTGAGCTGAGATAGCACCATTGCACTCCAGCCTGGGCGACAAGAGCAAAACTCAGTCTCAAACAAAACAAAACAGTACAAAACAAAACAACAAAACCTGAGCCTGGCAGCTTGGAGCCGGTTCTGGTCTCTGTCAAACAAAAGGTATCAGTTTCCTCCACTCCTGTCCACCAATCACCAGATACTCTCATTTTCTTCAGAAGCTCGGAATCCACATTTTTAAGTGAAATCACCCATTTTAATGATTGCAACTTAATTCAAATTGGTTTAAATACTATAGCTCAAAAGAGGTATGGGCTGTGACCGTAAGCCTGATTTGGCCTTCAACAGCCAGTTTCTGACCCCAGTTTTGGAGGGAATTTCTGCGTCCAAGGTCAAGTTTCTCCTAAATGCCCACTGGAGTTCGTGGGGGTGGAGTGAGGAAGGATCCACGACTCCGGATACAAACAGAAGCTCTCCCTCTCCCGGAGTCCGATCAAGGCTCATCCCAGGACCCTAATCTCTTCCCTTTGTGGGTTTTGACTCAAGGAACAAAACTCAGGGCCAAACCCATACAACCTCCTCCACAGGCACCAGGACTCCGGAGACCAAGCGCCTCGCCCTTTCCAGCACTCACCGACCATGGCGCTGGTGCAGTCCAGGGCGCTGATTGGCTGGACTGTCTGTGCTTGCCGGGGCGACCCTGGCCGGGACTAGGCTCTCACTGGGCTGGGCGACTCCAGCGGCAACCTTGCAGGAGTCGTGTGTGTGGTGCGCGGTGCAGTCTCTCTCATATATCCTGCGCGGCTCATTTGAGTTGGACGTCAACAAGGGCGGGACCCAACGCCTGGATCCTGGGGTGCTGGGCTAGAGGATGCCAAGGCTGCAGCTCCAGGAAGGGAGGGAGCCTGGGGGGTGAAGGAGGGGCCCCTCCACTCCCACCCGCCCCGCCTGAGCAACTGGTGGAAGTCAAGAAAAGTCTCTGGGGGCTGGAGGAGGGGTTCGTGGGGGTGTGTGACAGAGGCCTCAAAAATCTGGCTGGAGGGGCTAAGGCAAGCCCATCTGTGCACTGTGCCCTGAGGTGCAAGGGGATGTAGGGTGGAAGTTGTTCCCAAGAGAGTCCAGGGATCGAGTGGGCCTGCCCTTTGAGCCTTGGCACGAAGTGGAGCAGAAAAAAAGCCGGATGCAGATTACTGTGGTGCCCCAGGCTCAGATTCTGCTGAGTCACTGTGACTGTGGATTTGGAAGGCTGAGAGCACTGGGGAGACATGCTCCGTGGGGATGAATTTGTTTCTTCCTTTGCAAGATTCAGATTCTGCACTTGGGGGCCCATACAACACACTTCCCTGGGTGCATGCCGCTGTACCACCCCTGCTCCTCAAGGCAGGTAATGGGGGAACTAATTGGTTTTGTTTCCCATGAGCTAAAGCAAGGCTGGTGTGGAGATAGCAGTTATAGGGAGGCATATTAAAGAATAGCCAAAACGGGGCCAGGCGCGGTGGCTCATGCCTGTAATCCCAGCACTTTGGGAGGCTGAGGTGGGCGGATCACCTGAGGTCAGGAGTTCGAGACCAGCCTGGCCAACCTGGGGAAACCCTGTCTGTACTAAAAATACAAAAATTAGCCGGGCATGATGGCGGGTGCCTGTAGTCCCAGCTACTCGGGAGGCAGAGGCGGGAGAATCGCTTGAACCCAGGAGGCGGAGGTTGCAGTGGATCGAGATCGAGCCACTGCACTCCCACCTGGGTGACAAAGCGAGACTCCGTCTCCAAAAAAAAAATCTCTATAAAGAAAAAGTTAAAGATGTCAATGAAGGAAAAAGAACTAGAGCTTTAAAGTGGTAATGAACCATCACAAGAATTACAGATGGAGAAGGTGAGGATGACACAGGGCCCTTCCATTGTCCCTCCAGTGCAAAAGTTAAGGAGGTACCAGAATACTGGTGTCCAACTCCCGACTTTAGGTGATCCTACCAGCTCAGCCTCCCAAAGTGCTGGGATTACAGGCATGAGCCACCGCGCCGGGCCCCATCATGACATTTTTGCATTCATTTTGATGCAACAAGAGAGGACTGTGTATTTACGAATTACTTTGGGAGGCCTAGGCAGGAGGATCACTTGAGCCCAGGAGTTTGCAATAAGCCTGAGCAACAAAGTGAGACCCCATCTGACAAAATAGTATAAAAGGACCTTTTAAAAAAGGGCTAGGCAGCCCTGTCCAATAGAACTTTTCCTATCTGTGCTGCCCAAGTAAGGTAGCCGCAAGCTTCAAGTAGCTATTGAGCACTGGAAATGTGGCCAGCAGCCAGGCGTGGTGGCAGGCGCCTGTGGTCCCAGCTACTCACGATCTAAGGGGAAAAGATCACTTGAGCCCAGGAGTTCACGGCCGCAGTGGTGCACTTAAAAAAATAAAAAGGAAAAAAAAAAGTGGCCAGTGGACTGAGGAAGTGAAGTTTTAATTTTAATTACATTGGTTTTTTAAAACTTTATTTTTTGAGGCAGAGTTTTGCTGTGTCGCCCAGGCTGGAGTGTAGCGGCAGGTTCTTGGCTCACTGCAATCTCCATCTCCACAAGCAATTCTTGTGCCTCAGCTTCCCGAGTAGCTAGGACCACAGGCATGCACCACCACACTCAGCCACGTTTTGTATTATTAGTAGAGACGGGTTTCACCATGTTGGCCAGGTTGGTCTCCAACTCCTGACCTCAGGTGATCCACCCACCTCGGCCTCCCAAAGTGCTAGGATTACAGGCATGTACCACTGCGCGTGGCCTTAATTAATTTCAATTTAGATAGCCAAATGTCACTAGTGTCTGGAAAGACCTGAGCTGGTTCAGATCGAGGCCGCAGTGTGCTGGCTAGTCTATCTCCCACTCTTCTAGTGAGATTGTTTTCTCGATCTCCAGTCTCCCCAACCCATCTGGAGGTGGGGCTCAAAGCCCCAAACCTCGAGTGTCATATTCGGTCTTTGGTTTGCAGCATGACCAGCTCCCATCCTCAGTCATCTTGTTAACATGAACTATATAGGGGCCCACCCCAAGTCATCTCATTAGCATAAACTGTCAGGAGTGGTCTGAGAGGCCCACAATGAATAAGATGGACATTCCTACCATTTGGGATTTAGAAGCTCAGGGGCATGATGATAGTTCACTGCAGCTTCAACCTTCTGGGGTCAAGCAATCCTCCTGCCCCAGCCTCCTGAGTAGCTGAGACAACAGGTACATGCCACCATGCCTGGCTGATCTTTATTTATTTATTTTTGGTAGAGACAGGGTCTCACTATGGTGCCCAAGCTGCTCTCAAACTCCTGGGCTCATGTGATCCTCGCGCTTTGATCTCCCAAAGTACTGGAGTTACAGGTATGTGCCACCACTTCTGGCCAAATTTGTTACTACACAGTGGTAAAGACAGACATCTGAGGTCGCAGTGAGCCAAGATCGTGCCACTGCACTCCAGCCTGGGTGACAGAGGGAGATCCTGTCTCAAAAGAAAAAAAAAAAAAGAAACTTAGTGGCCAGGCACAGTGGCTCAGGCCTATAATCCCAGCACTTTGGGAGGCTGAAGTGGGTGGATCACTTGAGCTCAGGAGTTGGAGACCAGCCTGGACAACATAGAGAAACCCTGTCTCTACAAAAGAAAAAAGAAAAAAAATTAGCTGCACATGGTGGTGCTGCCTGTAGTCCCAGCTACTCAGGAGGCTGAGATGGGTGGATCACCCAAGTCTGGGAAGTCGAGGCTAGAGTGAGCTATGATTGTGCTACTGTACTCCAACCTGGGCAATAGAGTGACACCCTATCTAAAAACAAAAACAAAAAAAACCAAGAAACCCAAGTGGGTTGATTGGGAAGCACAGGAACCAGAAGTTAAAATCATGAGGAAGCATCAGTGAAACCACAGGGTGTGGGGCATTCTATAGGACAACCACGCTGGCTTATCCCATGATTCAGTGCTATAAGAAAAATGAAGGAGTGCATATCAGTCAGGACTTTCCAGAGAAACAGAACCAATGGAATTTGTATAAATATATAAGAAGCAATATATTGCTGGGTACAGGCGCTCAAACCTTGTGATGGTTAATATTGAATGTCAACTTGATTGGATTGAAGGATGCAAAGTATCGATCCTGGGTGTGTCTGTGAGGGCGTTGCCAAAGGAGATTCATGTTTGAGTCAGTGGGCTGGGAGAGGCAGACCCACCCTCAGTCTGGGTGGACACCATCTAATCAGCTGCCAGTGCGGCCAGAATACAAAACAGGCAGAAAAACGTGAAAAGACTAGACTAGACCTGGCGCCATGGCTCACGCCTGTAATCCTAGCACTTTCGGAGGCCAAGACGGGTGGATCACTTGAAGTCAGGAGTTCAAGACCAACCTGGCCAATATGGCAAAACCCATCTCTACTAAAAATACAAAAAAATTTAGCTGGGTGTTGTGGTGCATGCCTGTAATCCCAGCTGCTCGGGAGACTGAGGCAGGAGAATAGCTTGAACCCAGGAAACAGAGGTTGTGGTGAGCTGAGATCACACTGCTGTACTCCAACCTGGGAGACAGAGTGAGACTCACCTCACCAAAAAAAAAGAAAAAAAAAAATGGCTAGACTGGCCTAGCCTCCCAGCCTACATCTCTCTCCTGTGCTGGATGCTTCCTGCCCTCCAACATCAGACTCCAAGTTCTTCAGCTTTGGGACTCGGACTGGCTTCCTTGCTCCTCAGCTTGCAGATGGCCTATTGTGGGACCTTGTGATCATGTGAGTTGATACTACATGTCTATCTTATTAGTTCTCTCCCTCTATAGAAACCTGACTAATCCACACCTGTAATCCCAGCACTTTGGGAGGGCAAGGCAGGCGGATCCCTTGAGGCCAGAAATTTGAGACCAGCCTGGGCAATGTAGTGAGACCCCATCTCTACAAAACATAATTTTAAATAAAATTAGCCAGGTGTGGTAGTGTGTGTCTATAATCCCACTCACTTGGGAGACTGAGGTGGGAGGATTGCTTGAGCCCAGACAGTGAAGGCTGCAGTGAGCCAAAGATCTCCCCATTGCACTCTAGTTTGGGTGGCAGAGTGAGATCTTGCCTAAAAAATAAAAAAGCCAGGTGCGATGGCTCACGCCTGTAATCCCAGCACTTTAGGAGGCTGGGGTGGGCAGATCACTTGAGATCAGGAGTTTGAGACTAGCCTGGCCAACATGGTAAAACCCCATCTCTACTAAAAATATGAAAATTAGCTGGACGTGGTGGCATGTGCCTGTAATCCCAGCACTTTGGGAGGCCAAGGCTGGCAGATCACGAGGTCGGGAGTTTGAGACCAGCCTGGCCAACATGGTGAAACCCCGTGTCAACTAAAAATACAAAAATACAAAAAAAAAAAATACAAAAAAATACAAAAAATATGCTGGTACATGCCTGTAGTCCCAGCTACTCGGGATGCTGAGGCTGGAGGAGAATTGCTTGAACCCAGGAGGTAGAGGTTGCAGCAATCCGAGATCATGCCACTGCACTCCAGCCTGGGCAACAGAGGGAGACTCCATCTCAAAAAAAAAAAAAAGGAAAAGAAAGCTATGTTTTATGAGGGATCGGCTCATTTGACTCTGGAGGCTGAGATGTCACACGATCTGCTGTGTGTAAGCAGGAGACCAGGGAAAGCTGGTGATGTGGTTTTGGTCCAAACTCAAGAGTGAGAACCGGGGAGCCAGCGTTGCGAGTGCCACTCCCAGTCCAAAGGTCCAAGGACCGGGAACACCAATGCCCAAGAGCAAGAGAAGATGGTGTCCCATCTTAAGAAGAGAGTGAGCCCGTTGACCCGGCCGCCTCCTTTCTATTGTACTCAGACCCTTGGTGGCAGCGTGGATGATGCCTGCCCACCTTGGTGAGGGCGATTTTCCTTACTCAGCCTGCCGATCCAAGTGCTCATCTCTCCCAGGAACGCCCTCCCAGACACACTAGAAACAATGTTCCACCAGCTATCTGAGCATTCCTTGCCCAGACTGACATGTAAAATTAACCATCAGTTAATTGTGTTAAAGAATTGAAGAGATTTAACAAAACAAGCACATGTCATATGCAGACATTGTTTGGATCTTGATGCAAACAAAAAACTACAAAAAGACATCTTTGGACGGGTGCAGTGGCTCACACCTGCAGTCCCAGCACTTTGCAAGGCAGAGATGGGCGGATCACCTGAGATCAGGAGTTCAACACCAGCCTAGACAACATGGTGAAACCCCATCTCTACTAAAAATACAAAAATTAGCCAGTTGTAGTGGTGCACACCTGTAATCCCAGCTACTGAGGAGGCCAAGACACAAGAATCCCTTGAACCTGGGAGGTGGAGGTTGTAGTGAGCTGAGATTGTATCCAGCCTGGGCGACAGAACAAGATTCTGTCTCAAAAAAATAAAGATATCTTTGAGAAAATTGCAGAACAGATATTAGATGATATTTAGTTAGGTATGATTGTTTTTGGTTTTTTTTTGAAATCGGGTATCAATTAAACATGCATATTGAAGTGTCTAGAGGTAAAATGAAATTATGTCATGGCTTTGCCTTAAAATATTTCAAAAACAACAACAGATTGGCAGAATGTTTCTGAGTATTGAAACAGAATGTATGGTACGTGGGGATTCATTATTTTATTCTTAATTCCATGTGTGTTTAAATTTTTCCAGTGTAAAAAGTTTTACAGTGGTGGTGTGCTCTTGTATTCCCAACTACCTGGGAGGGAGAAGTGAGAGATCTCTTTAGCCCAAGAGTTCAAGGCCAGCCTGGGCAACATAGTGAGACCCTGTCTCTTAAAAAAAAAAAGAAATGACCTGTGCGGTGGCTCACGCCTGTAATCCCAGCACTTTGGGAGGCCGAGACGGGTGGATCATGAGGTCAGGAGATCGAGACCATCCTGGCTAACACGGTGAAACCCTGACTCCACTAAAAATACAAAAAAATTAGCCAGGTGTGGTGGCGGGCGCCTGTAGTCCCACCTGCTGGGGAGGCTGAGGCAGCAGAATGGTGTGAACCCGGGAGGCGGAGCTTGCAGTGAGCCGAGATCACGCCACTGTACTCCAGCCTGGGTGACAGAGCGAGACTCTGGAAAAAAAAAAACACAACAAAACATTTTACACAAAGAAAAAGAAACTAGGCTGTGTGTTTGAAGTTTTTAAATAAGCATTTTATTTTTGAGTAGTTCAAAATGTACAGGAAAATTGCAATGCTTACATTTACATAATATTTACACAAATGTGAAATGTACATTTATCAAAACTATGAAATAAACTAAATATTTTAGTCTCAGAGTTCTGATTCTCACATCTGTAGAAGAATTGAGACTATTAGTTTTGTTTTTACTTTTTAATTTTAGTTATTGAAGTAATACACAGATAAATTATCTTTTAAAAAATATTTTTAATTTAATCTAAAGCTTGTATAAAATTTTAAGAGTCACATAATTTCCCGAGGCTTATGATAAACAGCGTCCCATACTCCAACCTTCCTGAATTGTCTCCTTCCCAAAACTTTTTTTTTTTTTGAGACAGAGTCTCTCTCTGTCATCCAGGCTGGAGTGCAGTGGTGCGATCTCGGGTTCAAGCGATTCTTCTGCCTCAGCCTCCCAAGAAGCTGGGATTACAGGTGCCCGTCACCATGCCCAGCTAACTTTTGTACTTTTAGTAGAGATGAGGTTTCACCATGTTGACCAGGATGGTCTCAAACTCCTGACCTCAAGTGATCTGCCCACGTTGGCCTCCCAAAGTTCTGGGATTACAGGGGTGAACCACCACACCTAGCCCCAACATTATTTTTAGTGGTGCCTTGTGGTATTTACCTCCACATTTCTAAGTAATATGCTGGTTTTTATTTATCATTTTTAGACATTATTCATATCTACTATGAAAGATGAGAATAAGCACTTTAACACTCCCCCTCACTTTCACCTTTTCTCCTTTTCTTCCCAATATGGCAATATCCAAATTTTTGGCTAAATCAATATTTAGGTTTTATTTATGCTATTGTAACAATGAGCCATGCAGTGAATTATATTTCATTTCCTTTTTCCTACAACCTTTTGTTTTCCTAGGGTTAATAATTGCCTCTCGTTTCTTTTTCTTTTGAGATGGAGTCTCGCTGTGTCACCAGGCTGGAGTGCAGTTATGCTCTCTCAGCGCACTGCATCCTCTGCCTCCTGGGCTCAAGCATTTCTCCTCCCTCTGCCTCCAGAGTAGCTGGGATTACAGGCACACACCACCACGCCGAGCTAATTTTTGTATTTTTAGTAGAGACAGGGTTTCACCATGTTGTCCAGGCTGGTCTCGAACTCCTGACCTCAAGTGATCTGCCCACCTTGGCCTCCCAAAGTGCTGGGATTACAGGCATGAGCCATTGCGCCCGGCCTTCTCATTAGTTTTCTATGCCACCAGCACTAATTGTTCCCAAACCATCTAAATTGTAAAAAACAAATAAGCACACCCTGTCCCCCAAGTTGCAGTGCAGCGATGTGATCATAGCTCACTGCAGCCTGGAACTCCCACACTCAAGTGATACTGTCATGTCAGCCTCCTGAGTAGCTGGGACTACAGGCACTCACCACCATGCCTGGCTGATTCTTAAATTTTTTTTTTTGGTGGGGAGGGGACAGAATCCCACCCTGTCACCTAGGCTGGAGTGCAGTGGTGCTATCTTGGCTCACTGCAACCTATGACTCCTGGATTCAAGTGATTCTCTTGCCTCAGCCTCCCAAGTAGCTGTGATTACATGCACATACCACCATGCCCAGCTAATTTTTTTGTATTTTTAGTAGAGACGGGGTTTCACCATATTGGCCAGGCTGGTCTGGAACTCCTGACCTCAGGTGATCAGCCTGCCTTGGCCTCCCAAAGTGCTGGGATTACAGGTGTGAGCCACTGCACCAGCCTGATTTTTTTTTTTTTTTGAGACAGAGTTTTTCTCTTGTTGCCTCGTCTGGAGTGCAGTGGCGCAATCTCGGCTCACTGCAACCTTTGCCTCCCCGGTTCAAGCGATTCTCCTGTCTCAGCCTCCCGAGTAGCTAGGATTACATGCGCCACCACAACCAGCTAATTTTGTATTTTTGGTAGAGACAGGGTTTCTCCACGTTGGTCAGGCTGGTCTCAAACTCCCAACCTCAGGTGATCTGCCCACCTTGGCCTCCCAAAGTGCTGGGATTACAAGTGTGAGCCGCCACGCCCAGCCCTAGCCTGATTTAAACATTTTTCTCTTTTTGTAGAGAAGTTATCTCCCTAGGTTGCTCAGGCTGGTCTCGAGCTACTGAGCTCAAACAGTATGCCCAACTCTGCCTCCCCACGTGCTGGGATTACAGGTATACACCACTGTGCCTGGTCTACTTTTCATTTGGCCAAACATCAGGTTTCTTATCAGTTTCATTTTTCTAGAAAAAGTCTTCCTGGAAGCCTTCTCTCCCAATGTGGGCTCATCGTTCTCTAGGTTTGCTGCACTGCTGTCTTTCTGGGGTTCTTTTTGCCTCTCTCTTATATTGGATCTTATATTTCTTCTTTGGTTTTCTCTTCCCCCACTTTTTTTTTTTTTTTTTTCCTGGATTACATTCTCCAGTAGTTCCCTAAGAAAGGATAAGTGAGGCCAGGTGCAGTGGCTCACGCCTATAATCCCAGCACTTTGGGAGGCCGAGGCGGGTGGATCACTTGAGGTCAGGAGTTTGAAATCAGCCTGGCCAACATGGTGAAATCCTGTCTCTACTATAAAACTATAGAAATTAGCTGGGCATAGTGGCACATGCCTGTAATTCCTGCTACTCAGAAGGCCGAGGCAGGAGAATCACTTGAACTCGGGAGGTGGAGGTTAGAGTGAGCCGAGATCGTGCCACTGCAGTCCAGTCTGGGCAACAGAGCCAGACTGTCTCAAAAGAGAAAAGAAAAAAAAGGATAAGTGGAAATAAGTTTTCTGATGCATCCTGTATCTGACTGTTTGGCTGTGTGTAGAATTCTAGGTTGAAAATTGTTGCCTCTTGGAATTTTGAAGGCATCGATCTATGTTCTCTAGTTTTCAGGGAGAATTTCTTACCACCTGCTTCTTGACCATTTGGATGTGATCTGCTTTTTCTCTCCATAAGCACCAGAGGTCTTTGTATTCTGTCTGTCCTAGTTTATCAATCTTCTTTTTTTTTTTTTTTTTTTTTGAGATAGAGTCTCTTTCTGTTGTTCAGACTGGAGTACAGTTGTGCAATCTCAACTCACTGCAGCCTCTGCCTCCTGGGTTCAAGTGATTCTCCTGCCTCAGCCTCCCAGGTAGCTGGGATTACGGGCATGTGCTACCACCACGCCCAGCTAATTTTTTGTATTTTTCAGTTAAGATGGGTTTTATCCTGTTGGCCAGGCTGGTCTGGAATTCCTGACCTCAAGTGATCCGTCCACCTCAGCCTCCCAAAGTGCTGGAATGACAAGCATGAGCCACCGCGCCTGCCCCCTACCCCCTGCTTTTTTTTTTTTTTTAAAAGACAGAGCCTCACTATCGCCCATGTTGGAGTGCAGTGGCGAGATCTCGGCTCATTGCAGCTTTGACCTCCCCAGCTTAAGCAATCCTTCCACCTCTGCTTCCCAAGTAGCTGGGATTAACAAGCACCCGCCGCCATGCCTGGCTAATTTTTGTATTTTTAGTAGAGACAGGGTTTAACCATGTCGGTCAGGCTGGTCTTGGACTCCTGACTGCAGGTGATCCACTCACCTCAGCCTCTTAAAGTGCTGGGATTACAAGCATGAGCCACCGTGCCTGGCCTTAACCTTTGTTTTTTTTTCTTTTTTTTTTTTTTGAGATGGAGTCTTGCTCTGTCACCCAGGATGGAGTGCAGTGGTGCGATCTCAGCTCACTGCAACCTCTGCCCCCCAGGTTCAAGTAAATCTCCTGTCTCAGCCTCATGGGTAGCTGGAATTATAGGCGTGCACCACCAGGCCCGGCTGATTTTTTTTGTGTTTTTAGTAGAGACGGAGTTTCACTGTGTTGGCCAGGCTGGTCTCAAACTCCTGACCTCAGGCAATCTGCCCGCCTCAGCCTCCCAAAGTGCTGGAATTACAGGCATGAGCCACTGTGCCTGGCCAACCTTCTATCAGTTGTGCTTTTGGTGTCATATTTAAGAAACCATTGCCTAACCCAAGGTGATGAAAATTTATATGTATGTGTTTTTATAAGAGTTCTATAGTTTTTGCTCTTTTATTTAGGTGTATGATCCCCTTTGAGTTAATTTCTGTGTGTGGTGTGAGGTGGGGAATAACATCCCCATTTTACAAATAAGGAGACTGAGACAACAATTGGTTATGTGACTTGTCTGTGGTTACACAGCCACTCAGTGATGTTGTTCAGAATTTGTACCCAGGCCATTGGGCTCCACAGTCAGCTGCCAGCCCCTAACTTGTTCTCAGAGCTAGAGTAAGAATTCTTGAGTTTCATTCACAGTCAGCCGCTAATGCTCTTCTCTGTCTTCATGGTTTCTTCCAGCTTCAATTTGCTCTCAGTACTAAGACGGTACATTTCCCCTGGTCTTTTCTGAAGCAGGCCTCTATCCCAGGAGTATGTACCAGGTATTATGTATCAACTGAAAACAGTGTCCTCAGGGTCCCACTCTGTTCCCAGGGAGCAGGCCAGGACCTCAGAGCTGTAGGAAGCTTTGTTGTCTTCATTATCTAGAAATTAAAAGCCGGAGGTAGGATAATTCTCAGGAGTCCTCTCTCCTTCTGATGAAAGAACACAAACATCCTCATAAGCCACCTGCTAATGCATGATGTCCTCCTGGGTGGCTGCTTTTCTGCACAAGGAGAAGTCCCCAAAGCCCCTTTCCTTTTCTCTGTGCTGTGGATGATGGACTTTGTACATTAGCTCAGAGCCATTTTTGAGCCTGTCTGGGGACCTGGGTATCTTTTGTCCTCAGTGGTTCCTGTGGATACCAGCCAAGTATTCCTGGGGGGAAAAGGTTCTTGGTATTAGAGTAGAAGAGATTCTTCTACTAGAAACCCTATCCATCCCTTCCTGTCCTCCTACCCACCACTGCTATGGCTATTTCATAGCACTCACACCACTGTGTTGGGCTTCCTGTGTTTTAGTGTGTCCTGCTCTAATTTCTTTAAGTTATGTTTTGTCTGAATTAGACCATCCTTTATTGGGCTTAGAACACTCTGGTTAAACTGAAATTTCTGCCAGGCACAGTGACTCACTCCTATAATCCCAGCACTTTGGGAGGCCGAGGCAGGTGGATCACCTGAGGTGAGGAGTTTAAGGCCAGCCTGGCCAACATGGTAAAACCCCATCTTTACTAAAAATACAAAAATTAGCCACGTGTGGTGGTGTATGCCTATAGTCCCAGCTACTCGGGAGGCTGAGGCAGGAGAATCGCTTGAACCTGGGAGACAGAGTTTGCAGTGATCCGAGATTGTGCCAATGCACTCCAGCCTGGGCAACAGAGTAAGACTCCATCTCAAAAAAAAAAAAACCCGGCCGGGCGCGGTGGCTCAAGCCTGTAATCCCAGCACTTTGGGAGGCCGAGACGGGCGGGTCACGAGGTCAGGAGATCGAGACCATCCTGGCTAACCCGGTGAAACCCCGTCTCTACTAAAAAATACAAAAAACTAGCCGGGCGAGGTGGCGGGCGCCTGTAGTCCCAGCTACTCGGGAGGCTGAGGCCGGAGAATGGCGTGAACCCAGGAGGCAGAGCTTGCAGTGAGCTGAGATCCGGCCACTGCACTCCAGCCTGGGCGACAGAGCGAGACTCCTTCTCAAAAAAAAAAAAAAAAAAAAAACCAACAAAAAAAAAAAACCCCAAAAAACAAAAAAACAAAACACACACAACAAAACCCTAAAATTTCTCTCAAAAAGGACATTCATTTGTTCTGAAGAGACACTTGATTCAAGGCAGCAAATTGAGTCTTTTTTTTTTTTTCCCCCCGGAGACTTGCTCTGTCGCCCAAGCTGGAGTGCCGTGGTGTGATCTTGGCTCACTGTAGCCTTGACGTCCCGGGCTCAAGTAAATCTTTCTGCCTCAGCCTCCCGAGTAGCTGGGACTATAGGGACATGCCACCATACCCAGCTTGCTTTTTGTAGAGATGGGGTTTCACCATGTTGCCCAAGCTGGTCTCAAACTCCTGAGCTCAAGCTATCTGCCTGCCGAGGCCTCCCTCCCAAAGTGTTGGGATTACAGGCATGAGCCACTGAGCCTGGCCTGTAGTTGTTTTTGCAATCTATTTAGAACCTGATTCGAGTCTGTATCTTTCTACTATTGAACCCCCAAATCAAAGATTTCATTACAGCCAAATATTATGATGTCACATTCAATTAAAATAATCATGTGCTAGAATCTTGGGTTTTGGAGATTAGTTGTTTATTTACTTATTTATATTTGAGAGATAGGGTCTTGCCCTATCATCCAGACTGAAGTGCAGTGGTGCAATCATAGCTCACTGCAGCCTCGAACTCCAGGGCTCACACCATCCTTTCACTTCAGCTTCCCAAGTAGCTCACATTACAGGTGGGAGCCACCATGCCCAGCTGGTCATTATTTTTTAAAAAATTTTATTTATTTATTTTTGAGACACGGTCTTGCTCTTTTGCCCAGCCTGGAGTGCAGTGGCACCATCTTGGCTTACTGCAACCTCTGCCTCCCGGGTTCAAGCGATTATCCTGTCTCAGCCTCCTGAGTAGCTGAGATTACAGGCGCATACTACCAGGCCTGGCTAATTTTTGTATTTTTTAGTAGAGACAGGATTTCAGCATGTTGGCCAGGCTGGTTTTGAACTCCTGACCTCGACTGATCCACCGGCCTTGGCCTCCTAAAGTGCTGAGATTACAGGCGTGAGCCACCATGCCCAGCCTGGTTGTTTGATTATTCTTATTTTTATCTCTAGCTATCTATCTATGAATGACAGTCTCGCTGTTGCCCAGGCTAGAGTGCAGTGGCATCATCTCAGCTCACTGCAACCTCCACCTCCCGGGTTCAAGTGATTTTCCTGCCTCAGCCTTAGTGATTTTCCTGCCTCAGCCTCCTGAGTAGCTGGGATTACAGGTGCCCGCCACCACACCCAGCTAATTTTTGTATTTTTAGTAGAGACGGGGTTTCACCATGTTGGCCAACCGTGTAGCTAGGACTACAGGCATGCGCCATCATGCCTGGCTTTTTTTTTTTTGTATTTTTAGTAGAGATGGGGTTTCGCCATGTTAGCCAGGCTGGTCTCAAACTCCTGACCTCAAGTGATCCACCCACCTTGGCCTCCCAAAGTGCTGGGATTACAGGAGTAAGCCACTGTGCCATGACTTTTTTTTTTTTTTTGAGACAGAGTCTTGCTCTGTCACCCAGGCTGGAGTTTGGTGGCAAGATCTCAGCTGCAACCCTGTCCTCCTCCTGAGCCCAAGTGATCCTCCTACCTCAGCCTCCCAAGTAACTGGGACTACAGGCAGCACCATGTGCAACGAATTTGTTTCACTAATTTTTGTTTGCGGGGTTTCGCTATGTTGGCCAGGCTGGTATTGGACTCCTGAGCTCAAGTGATCTGCCCGCCTCAGCCTCTCAAAATGCTGGGATTACTGGTCTGAACCACTGCGTCCAGGCAGGCAGTTTTTCTTCTTTCGAGACACAGTCTCTCTCTGTTACCCAGGCTGGAGTGCAGTGGCGTGATCTCAACTCACTGCAACCTCACCCTCTCGGGCTTAAGCAATTCTCCCACCTCAGCCTTCCAAGTAGCTGGGACTACACGTGTGTATCACCATACCTGTTAATTTTTGCATATTTTGTAGAGATGGGGTCTCACTATGTTGCCCAAGTTGGTCTCAAGTTCCTGGACTTGAAGGATACTCCCACTTTGGCCTCCCAAAGTGTTGGGATTATAGGTGTGAACCACAGCACCCAGTCCATGACTTTTTGTTTTTGAGATGGAGTCTCATTCTTATTGCCCAGGCTGGAGTTCAACGGCACGATCTCGGCTCACCAGTCTCTGCCTCCCGGGTTCAAGCGATTCTTCTGCCTCAGCCTCCCAAGTAGCTGGGATTACAGGCACCTGCCACCACGCCCGGCTAATTGTGTGTTTTTAGTAGAGAAGGGGTTCCTCCATGTTGCTCAGGCTAATCTTGAACTCCTGACCTCAGGTGATCCACCCACCTCGGCCTCCCAAAGTGCCAGGATTACAGGCGTGAGCCACCGTGCCTGGTCCAACACTTTCTAAAATTACGTGAGGCCCGGCGTGGTAGCTCACGCCTGTAATCCCAGCACTTTGTGAGGCCAAGGCAGGCAGATCACCTAAAGTCAGGCATTTGAGAACAGCCTGGCCAACATGGCAAAACCCCATCTACCAAAAAAAAAATTCCTGGGCGTGGTAGCACACACCTATAGTCCCAGCTACTCGGGATGCTGAGGCAGAAGAATCACTTGAACCCGGGAAGCGGAGGCTGCAGTGAGTTGAGATCGCACCACTGCACTCCAGCCTGGGTGACAGTCTCAAAAAGAAAAAACAATTACATATGGACTGTTGGCCAAATCCTGGCCAGTCTTACTTAGTAGTCTTATGGCTACTAAATACAGAATGAAATGGGTGGGACTAGGAGAAAGGGAAGGAATTCCAAGATGATGGTGAGAAACAGGGGTGCAATTAAGCTAAAAGCCTTACCCTCTTGTGTTCTCTGTAGATATTCTTTTGACCTAGGCTGTTCTCTATGTCCTGGGCTCAAGCGATCCTGCCTCGGCTTCCCAAAATGCTGGGGTTATAGGCAGGAGTCACCGTGCTCGGCCTAACCTTCCCTCTGTCGGACAGAATAGAGTATGTGGGGAAATGGGAAGGGCACATCGGAGTCGCCCGGGTTCTAACCACTATTCACCTCCCCTCCGGTACCCTGTGCTCCAGGTGGGTGTCAACCCATCAATCCTCCCAAGAGCAGGAGTTTCACAAAGATGGGGACAGAAAGCGGGCAGTGTTCACCCTCCCTCCTACCATCGCCACTGGTACATTTGTTGCTTAAGAGCACAGATGGGGCCAGGTGCGGTGGCTCACGCCTGTAATCCCAGCACTTTGGGAGGCCGAGGTGGGTGGATCACCCGAGGTCAGGAGTTCAAGACCAGCTTGGGCAACATGGTGAAACCTCATCTCTACTAGAAACAAAAAAGAAGAAAAAAAACTTAGGCACGGTGGCACTTGCCTGTAATCCCAGCTACTCGGGAGGCTGAGACTGGAGAATCTGTTGAGCCAGAGAGGTGGAGGCTGCAGTGAGCTGAGACTGAGCCATAGTACTCCAGCCTGGCGGCAGAATGAGACCGTCTCAAAAAAAGCATAGATGGACTAAGTTGTTATCTTGGTCTAGCCACTCACAGGCTGTGTCACTTACCTCTTGTAGCTCAGGACTGCTTGAAATAACAGCAGCCATACCCTGTACTAACGTTCTATGGATTAAATGGGCTCATGTACAGTAAGTAGTTAACACCGTTTGTTTCATAGCTCTTCGCAATGGAACAGTAGGCAGCTGAAGAAAGAACTGATACGAGGTGATTACCAGTGCTGTTATGTTACATAATAGTAATGTACCAACGTGATATTTCTTGAATTTGCTAACTCTACTGTGGTTATGTAAAAGAATATCCTTTTCCTAGACGGCTCATACTTTGTGACTAACTGTGTGTACAGAAAAAGATGAGGCAGAACCGTAGGGAATCCAGGTGAAAGGCCGTCAGGGAGCTCACCACATTGCACTTTCCAGACTAATGGAAACCATTCTCAAAAAAAGAGGTTAAACGAAAAGAAAGAAATGGTAGTTCTTAGTTTTATTACAACCTTGTATTTTCTGGCAAAAAGATAAATCTAAATGCATGATCTCTGGGCACACAGCTCAAGCGTCAGCCTCGAGATGACCTAAGCAGCAAAAATTTGGCCTATTTAATAAAAATGCACAGGCACTTGCAGCCGCATTTACTAGAAAAATATTATCCTTTGGAAATTCCTTTCTCGAAGATTGGCTCCAGGGCGCTCTTCTGTTTGTATCCAATTCCCTTTCCTTGGCAGGCGGCCAGGTGCTCCAGACGCTCACAGGCCATGGGACAGCCCAGTTCCCTGCAGACCCAGCAGGGCATGGCGGGGCAGAGCCGCACCGTGAAGCCCACCTGTTATTTCCATCGGGTGGTCCTGGAGATGACACGGCTGGGGAAATGGGACACCGGAACTCCACAGTGGCCAGAACACCCATCCAGTTTGCCTGCGGGAACTCGCACTTCACCTTTTCTTCACAAACTTCTTTCTGGAAGCGTTGGGATTCAAGCGTCTCCGCCCAGCTCCCAAGGTGCTGTCCCGGACCTGCAGGGTAGCTGAGCGGCTGGAGACGTCATTCTCCACAAAGGGCGACACCCCGGCAATGTAGTCAGGGGCGAACACGTTGGTTTTCTGCCTGGCCTTTCGGGAGAGTCGCAGCTGAGGGAAGCGCTGATCCTCGGTGAGGTGGGGGTTGACGGCGTATTTGCCCCCTTTGGGAGTGGGAAGCGAGTACTGGAAATAAGACAAGGAAGGGCCATTAGAAGAAGGGGAGCCACAGTCACACAAGGCGCAGCCGACCTTGCAGATCCTGGTGCAGGCAGATGACAGCTGGTGGTAACTGACTGCCTACCATGTGCTACGTGGGACATGCCGCCACCTCCCACTTGATTCCCACCTCAATTCACACATGAAAGACCGAGCATGGTATTTTGACTACGTACCTTCAGCTAAAGACAATACAGAAATAGAAATACAAAACATTCCAGTGTGTATTTATACACACATGTATATATTTCCTAGCTCTGTCCATTGGAGCCAAGACGCAATGATACCCCAGGACAAGAGACACACCCAGTCTCCAGATCTTTACTTCTAAAAACCCTCCTGCGTAAAAACGAGCTCCTGAGAGAAATGGCAGATTCTGGCGCACAGGCGGGAGACGGCTGAGAGGCCGGGAACTTCTTGTTACGCCAGAAAGTTGTGTTGAAAGAGTACCTGGGATCTGTCAAAAGAACACAGGCTCCCACTGGCCACAGGCTGGCACAATGCGAGGCTCAAAATGACTGACAGATCACAACCTGTAGACTATAACACAGATCCACAAGACCACACTCATAGAAATCAATACATGGGAATAAAGGAAAGTTCCTCCTTACAGTAGAATACCAGGCCATAACCATGGAAGGAATGACAGAAAATCACCATTTGGCAATCATCACTCTAATCACTGTTTCAGGCAACTTTAGTTAAGTTCAACGAGAAATAATATATACATAGTCTCAGTCTCTTTCTACAAATTAAGTATTATAAATAACTTT
Organism: Theropithecus gelada; assembly: GCF_003255815.1. NCBI lineage: Eukaryota > Metazoa > Chordata > Mammalia > Primates > Cercopithecidae > Theropithecus > Theropithecus gelada. The sequence continues at coordinate 27,617,379 of NC_037688.1, forward strand.
ACAGGGGATGAAGGTAGCAGAAGCCACTGAACCAAGCGATCAAGGTTAGTATCACCAGTACATTATACAACTAATTATTTACCCGCTGAAATGAAGTCCTGAGAAGGACACAGCAGGATCACTTCTGGGGTGTTCCTGCCAAAACTGCACAGCCCCATCTCATCCAATCCCGAGGAAATGCCAGACTCACCCAAGGGGAGGGACGTTCTACAAAGGAACGGGCTGCTCATAGTTTTCAAAAGCGTCAGGGTCATCAAAGACAAAAGACTGAGAAAGGACCCCAGACGAAAAAAGACGAGATGACAAAATGCAGCGTGTCACTCTAGACTGGATTCTCCACCCAAAAAATCTCCTTTTGTCAGGAAGTTTGTAGAACAACTGGTAAAATCTGGATTTGGGTTTGCAGATTACACAGTGGTATTGCAGCAATGCTGATTTCTTGATTTAGATAAAGTCCTTGTTTCAAGGCAAAAGGGCATTATGTGCACAATTTACTCAAATGGTTCAGGAAAAAAAAATGTACATGTATAAAGAGAAAGCAGATGTGGGTACATGATTAACCCTGGGAAATCCAGGTGACGGGTAAACAGGAATTGCTGGCCGAGTGCAGTGCCTGACGCCTGTAATCCCAGCACTTTGGGAGGCTGAGGTGGGCAAATCACCAGAGGTCAAGAGTTGGGGACCATCCTGGCCAACATGGCAAAACCGTCTCTACTAAAAATAAAAAAATTAGCCAGGCACGGTGGCGTGCGCCTGTAATCCCAGCTACTTGGGAGGCTAAGGCAGGAGAATCGCTTGAACCCAGGAGGTGGAGTTTCAGTGAGCCAAGATGGCGCCACTGCACTCCAGCCTGGGCGACAGAGTGAGGCCCTGCCTCAAACAACAAAAAACCCCCAGAAATTGTTTATGCTGTCTTTACAACTTTTCTGTAAGTTGAAAATTATTTCAAAATTGAAAGGTTTTCATGCACGCGTGGCTATTTTACTGTTGGGAGAGGCCAGTGCCACTCATGCCGCTCATTTGTCCTCTAATCCTTCCCTCCCGGTTCTCTGTTGGCAGCTGCTACTGATGTACCCCATCAGGCCTTCTGTGCTGTGCTTTCCACACCCGTTCCTCTCTGCACCATGGGCGTCCCGAGACCCTGACCATCCTTCAAGTCCTGCACAAATCTAACCTCTGCCTTACTCCAAATGAGCTCCCGCTTCGTGAGCCACCACTGCCGCCTTTCACAGTTACTGCCCGGATGACCGGTCGCTTCTCAGGAGATGGCATGTGTGCATTCTCCCTGCTCCGTCTTGGTACCTAGGTCCCAGGCTTTCAATCCCTGATCTTGCAGAAATGACTAGACTGCTTTTCTTTTGCCCTTTCTGTTCTTTTCGACTCTGGCGTGGGGAGGGGACTGGGAGAGGCGCCACTCACCCGGAGGCCGCGGGGGTTCAGCACCTTGGGGTTGCGGGAGAAGTGCATGTGCAGGGCGCCGTCGTCGCTGACGGTCACGGACACTTTCTTCAGGGTCTTGTTCCCACAGTGAGCACAGAACACTCGGCTCATGTCAGACGTTGTCCTGGGAGACACAAAAGGAGACGATCTGTGCCAAAGCCACAGGCAGCAAACGCCTCCCCAGAGTACAAGGTGGATCCCAGGCCTCAGTAGAAGAAACAGGGAAGGGCTGAATCGCACCACACATGTCACAAAGATGGAGGCCACTGAAGCTGTCAGCAAAGGGCCGCCGCGTCCCTCTGAGGGATAGATAAACCACAGGAGGGGCGGGTAAGGAAGTGTGCAAGCGAGCAGGATGCAGTTAGGTGAATCCCGAACCGTTCCTACACACCGCCAGGCTCTGTTCTGTAGGGTTCACATCACTAGTCCTGGGAGGGGGAGGATGGCACCATCTCTATTTTCCAGATGGAGAAACTGAGGCAAGTTAAGGCAGCTTGCTCAAGGTCACCCAGCTGGTCCATGGCAGATAAACCCAGGCAGTCTGGCTCCAGAATCAATGCCCTTCACATCACGGCACTTTCTCGAGGGGCACCTCGTCACACCATGAGCTACCTTCTCTCCAAATGGCAGCCTGGGTGGTAACTCGGGAGCAGCTCTGGAGGCGGCAGAGCGTATTAATGAGACAGGAAACACACTGCCGTGGTTGAACGAAGCCCAGGCGCTGAGGACAGACCCAAGGCCTCCCCCGCCTATGCGCTCTAAGCCCTGTGGACAGTGGACCCTGGACAGGAGGAAGTTGCTGCTGCCAACGGCAAAGCAGTGGCCCTGGTCCCTGTTCTTCTGGAGTTCTCCATCAGTTCCCAATGGTCAAGACACAAGAGCTGGGTGGAATAGCTGGAGAAGCCAAATGCCTTACCCGAAGTCTCTTGTGAGTTGAACTAAGCACCTCGTAACAAGTGTTGGGACCTAATTATTTTGTACAGCAAACTGTGCAGTCACGGGGCTAATCTGACAAGAATGAAGAACATTCCAAGTGTTTCTAAGAATTGAGTGTTAATCTGGTGAATTTAGTGCTTCTGTAACAAAGGATGTTGGAGAAAATGGAATTTTATGAAGCCAGGAGCTTTACTGTCATGAGCCTGAAACAGCAAAATGACATGAAGCTTCAGAGGAAGGCGCGGGCCACTCTGAGGAGCGGCAGAGCCACACTGGCTGGCGGGGCTGGGCCCCAAGCCTGAGTGCTGGGTTATGCTCAGGCCTTCAGGGAATGAGGCTTCACACAGGCAACTCCCCGCCCAGTGGAAGAGCTGGGGACCCAGAGAGGCACCTTTGATGTTTCAGAAAGTTCCTCATGGGCCTCTACGAGGGCACCACCAGATGGATCTACATGATGCCTCCAGACCCAGCCTGAGCCTGTGGAGTGGCTGATGCCACCCTAGAGTAGGTCCCCAGGCCACATTCCATCAGCAAGGCTGCGGCAGAGGCTCTTCCACGCCAACCAGGCGGTCTCCAGGGTCCCAGAGGCCTCCCTACAGAACACCAGCCCTCACCACAGGAACCAACTCAAGAGTCAGAAAAGCAACGAGAGGTCAGTGGTCAAGAAACTAACAGTTCACCCGACAGGCACACTGCTTATGTACCAGATACCACAGAGTCCTTGACACGACTGTCTTCCTAGTTCCTCACAACCACCTTCTCAATCTTATTAACAATCTGATAGGGCCGGGTGTGCTGGCTCAAGCCTGCAATCCCAGTTCTTTGCAAGGCCGAGACAGGCACATCACTTGAGCTCAGGCATTTCAGATCAACCTAGCCAACATAGTGAAACCCTGTTACTACTAAAAATACAAAAAGTTAGCCAGATGTGGTGGTGGGTGCCTGTAGTCCCAGCTACTTAGGAGGCTGGGGCAGGAGGATCACTTGAACCCAGGGGGCAGAGATTGCAGTGAGCCTATACTGTGCCACTGAACTCCAGGCAACAGAGTGAGACTGTCTCAGAAAAAACCAAAACAAAAATACGAAGCCGGGTGCAGTGGCTCACGCCTGCAATCCCACCACTGTGGGAGGCTGAGGCGGGCGGATCAGAGGTCAGGAGATCAAGACCATCCTGGCTACCACGGTGAAACCCGCCTCTGCTAAAAATACAAAAAATTAGCCAGGCGTGGTGGCATTGTGCCTCTAGTCCCGGCTACTCAGAGGCTGAGGCAGGAGAATCGCTTGAACCTGGGAGGCAGAGATTGCAGTGAGCCGAGATGGCGCCACTGCACTCCAGGCTGGGCAACAAGAGGGAAACTATCTCAAAAAAGAAAAAAAAAAAAAAAGAATCTGAGAGGTGGATGGTTCACGCCTAAAATCCCACCACTTTAGGAGGACAAGATAAGAGGATTGCTTGAGGCCAGGAGTTAAAGACCAGCCAGGGCAACATAGTGAGACCTCATCTCAAAGAAAAGAATCTGAAGCATAAAGAAGTGAATCAGCTTTTGCAAAATCACCCTGGCAGCAGGACACAGAATCTGGATTTGAACCCATGTACTCTTCTTTTTGTAAATAGAAAATCTCTCATGTATAAAGCAGACAAAACATGATAAACCCCCATGTGTCCATCACCCCCCACCCCCCGCTTCAAAAACTATCAATTCACGGCCAATCTTATTTCATCTCCACCCCCACCCACTCCTTCTACTTGTGGATTATGTCAAAGCAAATCCCAGACATTCCAAGGACAAACGTTTCAGTATGTACCGCTAAAGAATGAGGCTCACTGTTCCAGAACCCATGTCCCTAACCTCATGCCACTGAGATAAGGTGGGAGGTCCCTGGCAACCTCTGTCCCCAAGTTCTCGGGGGTGCCCAGGTGGAGACAGAACCCAGGCCCCAGAGGAATGACAAGCTGGAAGAAACATACATTAATGTAGGGTACTCTTTAAATAAGTCTGTAGAAGAAACAGGAAGAGTGGGCTGGGCGTGGTGGCTCACACCTGTAATCCCAGCACTTTGGGAGGCTGAGGTGGATGGATCATTTGAGGTCAGGAATTTGAGACCAGCCTCACCAACATGGTGAAACCCCACCTCTACTAAAAACATACAGAAATTAAATTAGCCAGGTGCAGTGGTATGTGCCTCTAGTCCTAGCTACTTGAGAAGCTGAGGCAGGAGAATCACTTGAACCCAGAAGGCAGAGGTTGCAATCTCAGAGTGAGCTGAGATTGTGCGACTGCACTTCAGCCTGGGCTACAGAGCGAGACTGTGTCTCAAAACAAAAAAAGAAACTGTGTGTTCCACAGAGGGCACCAGGGCCAGGTCACCAGCTACGTACTTGAAACAGCCGTGGCAGCGCAAGATGTAGCTCCGGGCCTCCCGAATCAGCATGCCGTTCACCGCCAGCACGTGCAGCCCCATCTGCAGCAGAACATTCTACAACCACAAGTTAAAGAAGAACTCAATTTTCTTGTCATCAATTTTCTTTTCACATCAATTTTGTAATCACAGTTATGGGAACTTCACAAACCCTGCGTTGCCCATATTCCTTGGCTTTTGTGAAGGAAACTCAGCCTGGGGAGGCCTCTCAAGATGTGTAAACGAGGACGAAGACTCAGATGTCTTTCTAACACTGTCCTGGAGCCTGTGTTTGTCATTTTCCATGACCTGTCATTAGCAAGCTCTCTCAATGGACATTTTATTTTGTCTGGGGCAAATATACGCATTGCTGGCTGAAAACTCTCTCTCCCTGTCTTAAGAATCTGACTGACCACATGACATTATATACACTGAAAAAATAATAAATAGTAAACATTAAACATTTACTGTACTATACAAATGTCATCATATCACGATTGTCTAGCCTCTAAGCAAAACGAAAAATCACCAAGGGCACAGGTGGTTTCCAGAACCAGGAAAACAAGCGCTGCGCAGCACCAGCTCCGTGTACACTGTACACCTCGGTGGGACCACTGCTGATGACGTGTGTGATACGTGGGGCTCAGGCCACCCGACCCACCTGCATGGCGAAGTCTGTGGTCACGCAGCCAACCCGCACGTCCTTGGGGACGTCACATTGCTCCAGCTCCTGCTGGATCTGCTTGATGTTATTGGGGGTTATCCAGCCACCCCCGTCGTCATCGCTGTCATCTTTTCTGTCTTTAAACCCGTTTTCTTCCTCCTCCTCCTCCTCCTCGCTTGGAACATCCTCACTTCTGTCAATCTGAAACATCAACAGACCTTTCAAACTCCCAGCCCACAGGAGCAGTGGGGGAGACGTTGAGCTGTCGTCCGAAGACCAAAAGTCAAGGCCTCACCAGCAGCTCCTGCAGTTCATGATCGATGCTGGGCAGAGGGTTTCTCCAGAACATGAAGGAACTAAATTCCAGGTTCTCAGGCTCACAAGCTGGGTGTCCTTTCTCTGTTTCTTGAGGGGATTTAGGCTGAAATCAAAAGAAACAATTTTAAAACCTGAAAATCCATCTGTAGCCTTTCAGGTTACAGATGAAATCGCATATGACAAACAAGTCAGATCGGACACGGCTGGACAAACTATGTTATTGGTCCACGTAAATTTAGTTCACTGTGAACACATAACTTACAGAAATGTGACATGTTTCAGAAAAGAGCATGAAGAGCCTAGCTTGTCTAAGAAATTACCTTGGAGGGCAGATGGAAACCAGAAATGTGCAGAGGTGTTTCTGGGTGCTGAATCGATGAGCTCACTTTAACCTTTAAAAAAACAAAAAACATATTTTACCTCTTGTTATCAAAGTTAAAGATACCCAGTTTTTTTTTTTGGCCGGGCGCAGTGGCTCATGCCTGTAATCCCAGCACTTTGGGAGGCCAAGGTGGGTGGATCACCTGAGGTCAGGAATTGGAGACCAGCCTGGCCAACATGGCGAAACCCTGTGTCTACTAAAAATACAAAAAATTAGCCGGGTGAGTGCAGTGAGCCGAGATCACACCACTGCACTCCAGCCTGGGCGACAAGAGCGAGACTCTGTCTTAAAAAAAAAAAAAAAAAAAAAAGATATCCTTTTTTTTTTTTTGAGATAGGGTCTTGCTCTTATCACCCAGGCTGGAAGGCAATGGCACAATCTCGGCTCACTGAAACCTCCGACTCCCAGGTTCAAGCGATTCTCATGCCTCAGCCTCCCAAGTAGCTGGGATTACAGGCGTGTGCCACCATGCCCCACGGATTTTTGTATTTTTTAGTAGAGATGGGGTTTCGCCACGTTGGTCAGGCTGGTCTCAAACTCCCAGCCTCAAGTGATTTACCCATCTCAGCCTCCCAAAGCGCTGGGATTACACATGTGAGCCACTGTGCCTGGCTGACATCCAGTGTTTAAAAAAATCAGAGAATAAAAATAAAAAAATAGCTGGGTGTAGTGGCTGAGGTAGGAGGATTGTTTTGGGCCAGGAGTTTGAGACCAGCCTGGACAAAAGTGACACCCTATCTCTGTAAACAAATTTTAAAATTAGCCAGGCATGGTGGTGTACACCTATAGTTCCAGCTACTTGGGAGGCCGAGGTAGGAGGACTGCTTGTGCTCAGGAGCTTGATGCTGCAGTGAGCTGTGATTAGCGCCACTGTACTCTAGCCTAGGTGATAGCAGGATCCTGTCTCATTAAAAAACAAACAAAAAACAAGTGTGGTAGTTCATTCCTGTAATCTCAGCATTTTGGGAGGCCAAGGTAGGGGGATGGCTTGAGCCCAGGAGTTTGAGATCAGCCTAGGCAACACAGTGAGACCCCATCTCTCTTAAAAAAAAATTTGAAGGTAGTTTCAACTAGTGCAAAAATAGGAGTCCACCATAGTTTTGGTGACTTTAGGCAGAGAAGATTAAGCAATTGTTTGTCAACACTATTGAAAATGAACTATTATTAGGTTAAACTTTTTGGCTTCTAAAATCCTCTGGCTTAGAAATAGACAATGGGCACAGGCACAAATTTATCAGTCTCTTCAACCTAGCCATACTGGGTAAGACCCTAAAAGCACAACAGGAGTCAGAGTTTTGAAGGAAGCAAAGGTTTGAAAAAACACTTGCACGTACTTAGTGTTCCTTCTTTTTTACCTCCAGAAAACTCTCTTTTTTTGAGATAGGGTCTCACTGTCACCCAGGCTGGAGTGCAGTGGTGTGATCACAACTCACTGCAGCCTCAATCTCCTGTGCCCAGGTGATCCTCCTGCCTCAGCCTCTCAAGTAGCTGGGACTAAAGGTGCACACCACCAGGCCTGGATAGCTTTTTTTTTTTTTTTTTGGTAGAGATGGGGTTGCCTAGGCTGGTCTCAAATGCCTAGGCTCAAGTGATGCTCCTGCCTTGGCCTCCCAAAGCCCTGGGATTATAGGCATAAGCCATAGCACCTGGCCAGAAAGAACTGTGTTTTTAAAAAATTATTATATAGATAAATAGATTTTTATTCTTTTTGCATTTTCCAAATTTAAACCTTTCCTCAGAACCTACAGATCAAAAGAGACTAATCAGGAGGCTAAGGTGGAAGGACCACTTGAGCCCAGGAGTTCTGAGACCAGCCTGGGCAACACAGGTAGACCCTGGATGAAGGGGGAAAAAAAAGGGACTGAAACACATTTGCCAATTGTAATGTATGAACCTCAAACTCTTAACATTTACAGAACAACTGAGGAATGTGAACGCTGACTGGATATTTGATAACAGGCATTACTATTAATTTTGTGTAGGTGTAATGATGGCTTTAAAGTTGAGAGTCTTGATCTTTAGAGACATACCAAGAAATAACTATCAGTGAAATACTACACAATGTCTGAGTTTAAAATACTCAGGGCTGAGGCCTGGCATGCTGGCTCATGCCTATAATCCCAGCACTTTGGGAGGCTGAGGTGGGCGCATCACCTGAGGTCAGGAGTTCGAGACCAGCCTGACCAACATGGCGAAACCCCGTCTCTACTAAAAATACAAAAGTTAGCTGGGCCTGGTGGTGGGCACCTGTAATCCCACCAACTACTCAGGAGGCTGAGGCAAGAGAATCGCTGGAGGTGGAAGTTGCAGTGAGCTGAGATCACGCCATTATATTGCAGCCTGGGCAACAGAGCAAGACTCCATCTCAAAAAAAAAAAAGTACTCAGGACTGTGGATCAGTATAGATGAATACAGACTAGCTATGAGATAACTGGAGGGGGATGATGGGGACCCTGGGTCCATTACACTAGTCCTTCTACTTTTGTGTATCTGATCGTTCCCACAACGTAAAGCTTCTAAAAACCCATCCTCTTGATTTACCTTCTGTGGTTCCTGTTTTAGGTGAGACACTCCAACAAACTCTGCTTCCAGCTGGTATGTGAGCGCAAGCACTTGGATGTCCGTGGCAGACAGGCTGGGGTAGTCTCCTGTTTTCTTTGAAAACTCAGTCACTGTAAACAACAGATTTCCATCTTCAGTTAGAGGCAAAAAGCCATATGACCTTGGATAACCAGCGGAAGTATCAAAATGATTTAGAACACATCAAAACAATGGAAGTATCAAAACAATTTAGAAAGGATCACTGTGTCATGAAAAGTCTTAACATTTTCATCCATTTTCTGACCTTTCCCTACATGCAGTTGAGAAATTTGTATTCTCCACCACCAAGACTCATGCCAGTTAGGTTTACTGTAACACCCTTATCAAATGCAGAGGAAGGAGCAGAAAGTTGGCTGGGGCAGGGTGTGGTGGCTCACACCTGTAATCCCAACACTTTGAGAGGCTGAGGTGGGCAGATCACTTGAGGTCAGGAGATCAGCCTGGCCAACATGGTGAAACCTGTCTACTAAACATACAAAAATTATTTGGGTGTGGTAGCAGGGGCTTGTAATCCCAGCTAGTCGGGAGGCTGAGGCAGGAGAATCGTTTGAACCCGGGAGGCAGAGGTTGCAGTGAATCAAGATTGTGCCACTGCACTCCAGCCTGGGTGACAGAGTGAGACTCCTTTTAAAAAAAAAAGAAAGTTGGGGTGCGGTGGCTCATGCCTCACCACGGGAGGCTGAGGTGGGTAGATCACTTGAGGTCAGGAGTTCGAGACCCACCTGGCCAACATGGTGAAACCCCTTCTCTCCTCAAAATACAAAAATTAGCCAGGCATGGTGGCACGTGCCTATAATCCCAGCTACTCGGGAGGCTGAGGCAGGAGAATTGCTGAAACCCGGGAGGTGGAGGCTGCAGTGAGCCAAGATCGTGCCACTGCACTCCAGCCCGGGCAACACAGCCAGACTCCAGCTCAAAAAAAAAAAAAAAGTTTCAGATTTAGAAGCATTCTGGATTTCAGATCCAGGATGCTCAACTTGTAATTGTAGTAGTCTATGAGGAAACAAAAAGCACTTGCTTAATGCATAATAAATGTCAGCTGTTCGACTGCTGTTATTCTCCAGTCATCCATAATAAACATTTAAAATTTCCTACTTTGGGAGGCCGAGGCGGGTGGATCACGAGGTCAGCAGATGACACCATCCTGGCCAAATAGTGGCCGAGATGGTGAAACTCTGTTTCTACTAAAAATACAAAAAAAATTAGCCGGGCGTGGTGGCGGGCGCCTGTAGTCCCAGCTACTTGGGAGGCTGAGGCAGAATGGCGTTGAACCTGGGAGGCGGAGTTTGCATGAGCGGAGATTGCGTCATTGCACTCCAGCCTGGGCGATAGAGCAAGACCCCATCTTGGGGGAAAAAAAACAAATTTCCTGAAATTAACAGAGAGATGTCTCCTAATACACTGGTACAAGGAACATTAGGTATACTGCTCTTATTTCCTTAAAAACAGACATTAGCAGCAACTACAATTTACTGTCCACTTACTGTGCACTAGGCACTGCATTAAAAGCTTTACGTGTTAATTCATTTCATCCTTTGCCAATCTTCAGAAGTACTATTAGTATTTCCTGGGAAAGATTTAGTAAGTTGGCAAAGATCACAGAGCTACTAAGTTGGTGGAGAAAATCGTAGAAATCACAGAAGAGGTAACATCATCTCCACTATCAGCCTCTAACCTCTAAAACACTTCCAAACACTGAGGGGCCTTTCCTGGGTATCACCTTGATTCCCAACAAGAGAACAACGCTGACTCCTAAGCCAAGAGACAATTGTTTAATTTTCTTTATTTTTTATTTTTTTTGAGACGGAGTCTCGCTCTGTCGCCCAGGCTGGAGTACAGTGGCGCGATCTCGACTCACTGCAACCTCCACCTCCGGGTTCAAGCAATTCTCCTGCCTCAGCCTCCTGAGAAGCTGGGATTACAGGAGCAGGCCACCACGCCCAACTAATTTTGCATTTCTAGTAGAGACGGGGGTTTCCCCATGTTGGCCAGGCTGGTCTCGAACTCCTGACCTCAGGTGATCAGTTCGCCTCCGCCTCCTAAAGTGCTGGGATTACAGGCCGTAAGCCGCCGCGCCCAGTTTAATTTTCTTTCACATTTAATACAATGCCTTAAAAGCACTCCCTTTTTAAAGCTCTGTCAGGTGCACATCTTTATATCCAGTTAATCAGCCTAATCTACTGAAAAGAAATGTACAAGAGTAGTAGCAAGAGATCAAAGCTCTTATTTTAAATCCAAATAAATTTATTGCGTGTCTGCAAAGTGTTTAACACTGTGCTGACTGCCATATTCCTCAGTTCATGCTCACAGCAACCTTGGAGACAGATACAATTATTATTCCCATTTTGCAGATGAGGTAAACGAGGCCCAAATTTGAATGTTATGCCCGAGGGCATACAGCTAGTTACTGGCTGACTCTAGACCCAGGAAGCCTGTCTCCTACCACTATCTCCTAGGAAGTGCTGGCTCTAAATCTACTGCTCTGATAAGGCAGCTAGACCCCAACTCGCACCCAAGTGGGTGCCATCTGCGCCCAGGACCCCACCTTCCCATCAACGCTGGGGCAGAGGCACTCACCCAGCCGCACGTATTCCGGTAAGGGCTCCTTGAACCGCAGCTCGTAGGGCAGGACAGCGAGCCGCCTGCGTGTGGCCTTGTCCCGAATCTCAGTGACCACCTCCCGGATGGTGTAAATGTTCTTCCCGATGTCCTGCGGACAGAACGCCCCAGCTCAGACCCGCCCGCACCAAGCAACGCTCCGCCCGACTCCACGCACTCCCAGAGGGGCGGTCAGCCCAGATCTTTCTTGTCCCGGAGGGAGCTCCCCGTACCTGCAGAGCCGCATCCCGCAGGAAAGCCCCAGCGTCCGCCACAACGTGCTCTACTGGAGCCATGTTGGCGGCGTGAGCAGGGAACGCGCATGCGCACGGAGCTTGCGCCTGCTCCTCTGTCCGAGTCTGGGCCTCTGGGAACCAGGAAGAGCAGCCACGACTTGGCTGCGCCTCCTGGCGGCCGCGCCAGCACCTCCCGGCTTTACCCGCGCGCATGTGCAGCGACACCGCCCACACACTCAGCGACGTGTGGGCGGGGTCAAACCTTGGGGGACACCTGGGAAATCCGCTTCAGCATCTAGAGCTTAGCGCCTTCTTTACCTTTGAAGATAAAACCTGCCAGGTGTAGTGGTGCGCGCCTAGAGTCCCAGCTATTAAGAAGGCTGAGGCGAAAGGATCGCCTGAGCCCAGGAATGCGAGACCAGCCTGGGCAACATAGGGAGACCCTCATCTCTTCAATAAATAAATAAATGTAAAACCTGTATATATTCCTATGGTTAAAAGTCAATCAACACAGATTACCTAATTTCGTTATCACAGCACGCCTATGAGATAGACACTGTTTTATTTTTTGTTTTGTTTTATTTTTTGAGACGGACTCTTGCTCCCTTGCCCAGGTTGGAGTGCAGTGGCGCCATCTCTGCTCACTGCAAGCTCCGCTTCCCAGTTTCACAACATTCTCTTGCCTTGGCCTCCCGAGTAGCTAGGACTACAGGCGACCGACACCACACCCGGCTTTTTTTGTATTTTTAGTAGAGACGGGGTTTCACCGTATTAGCCAGGATGGTCTCCATCTCCTGACCTCGTGATGCGCCCGCCTTGGCCTCCCAAAGTGCTGGGATTACAGGCGTGAGCCACTGTGCCTGGTTCAACCTTCCTCACCACTCAGTCTCTTCATCATCTAGAACGTGCCTGTGCTACCTGCCCTAACAGAGTATGGCTGGAGGCTACTTCTCATTTTCTAGTTTATCATATCAATTTTTTTTGGGAGGGGGGGGGACAGAGTCTCACCCTGTCATCCAGGCTGGAGTCCAGTGCGCAATCTTGGCTCACTGCAACCTCCGCCTCCCAGGTTCATGCGATTCTCAAGCCTCAGGCTCCCCCTGAGCTGGAACTACAGGCGTGCGCCACCATGCCCGGCTAATATTTGTCTTTTTTGTAGAGATGGGGTTTCACCATGTTGCCCAGTCTGATCTCGAGCCCCTGACAGTCTGATCCCGAGCCCCTGACAGTCTGATCCGCCCTCCTTGGCCTCTCAAAGTGCTGGGATTACAGGTGCCAGCCACTACGCCCTGCTAGCTTTTACTCTTAATGCACAGTGAGTGCTCTTTGCCTGTCCCTTCTCCCCTTTGGTGAACACTTACTCAGATGCTACTAAGTCTTTTCTGCAGGGTTGTTTAAAAAAAGCAACCAAGATAAAAGATGAAGTATGAAAGAAGAAAACAAACCAAAACCAACAAATGCTAGTAGGTCAAGGAAATAGTCTCTAATTTATCTAGAACAGAATTAGTAAAACTGCCATCAATGGAACTAGAGAAGTTTTAGTTATAGTTTTTTTTGTTTTTTTTTTGTTTTTTTTTTTTTTGTTTTTTTTTTTTTTTTGAGACGGAGTCTAGCTCTGTCGCCCAGGCTGGAGTGCAGTGGCCAGATCTCAGCTCACTGCAAGCTCCGCCTCCCGGGTTCACGCCATTCTCCTGCCTCAGCCTCCCGAGTAGCTGGGACTACAAGTGCCCACCACCTCGCCCGGCTAGTTTTTTGTATTTTTTAGTAGAGACGGGGTTTCACCGGGTTAGCCAGGATGGTCTCGACCTCCTGACCTCGTGATCCGCCCGCCTCGGCCTCCCAAAGTGCTGGATAACAGGCTTGAGCCACCGTAGTTATAGTAGTTTTATAAATGAGACTAATACAGGGTTTAATGTACAAAGACAGGACTGTATCTCCTTGAAAGTTAATCTCTTGGATTTTGAGTGGTACTAGAAAAAGTAGAGACTAAGTGTCCAACCTATTTATTTATTTACTGTCGCCCAGGCTGGAGTGCAATGGTGCAATCTCGGCTCACTGCAACCTCCACCTCCCGGGTTTAAGCGATTCTCCTGCCTCAGGTTCCGGAGTACCTGGGATTACCCACAACGGCCACCATGCCCGGCGAATTTTTTTTTTGTGTGTGTGTGTGGTTTTCGTAGAGATGGGGTTTCACCAAGTTGGCCAGGTGGGTTTCGAACTGCTGACCTCAGGTAATCCACCTGCCTCTGCCTCCCAAAGTGCTGGGATTACAGGCGTGAGCCTCCATGTCCCACCAGTCAATTTAATTTATGTGCTATAGAATCCATACAAATTCGAAGACCCAAAAATAACAGAATAATTAGTACAAGTCTTTGAGGCTAAGTATGTCATTAGTATTAATTTTAATCAACGGTGATTAAACTGAGCCTTCATTCAACTTGTCCAGAACATGAGTCAAGAATGTCGATTTAAAATGTTCTTGGAGGCTGGGTGCACTGGCTCACGCCTGTAATCTGAACACTTTGGAAGGCCAAGGTGGGTGGATCACCTGAGGTCAGGAGTTTGAGACCAACCTGGCCAACATGGTGAAACCCCATCTCTACTAAAAATACAAAAATTAGCCAGGCGTGGTGGTGGGTGCCTGTAGTCCCAGCTACTGGGGAGGCTGAGGCAGGAGAATTGCTTGAACCTGGGAGGCAGAGGTTGCAGTGAGCTGAGATCAAGCCACTGCACTCCTGCCTGGGCTACAAGAGTGAAACTCTGTCTCAAATAAATAAATAAATAAATAGTTATTGGGCAGGCACAGCGGCATTCACCTGTAGTCTCAGCAACTTGGGAGGCTGAAGCAAGAAGACTGCTTGAAGCTGGAAGTTCGAGCCCAGCCGAAGCAACCTATCCAGACCCATCTCTTAAAGAAAAATTTCTCTGCCAGGCGTGGTGGTTCATGCCTGTAATCCCAGCACTTTGGGAGGTCAAGGCAGGCGGATCATTTGAAGTCAGGAGTTTGAGACCGACTGGTCAACATGTGGAAACCCTGTCTCTATGAAAAATGCAAAAGTTATCCAGGCATGGTGATACATACCTGTAATCCCAGCTACTGGGGAGGATGAGGCAGGAGAATCCCATGAACCGGGAAGGCGGAGGTTGCAGTCAGCTGAGATAGCACCACTGCACTCCAGCCTTGGTGAAAGAGCGAGACTCCATCTCAAAAAAAAAAAAAAAAAAAAAAATGCCTATCATCCATCTACCTACCTACCTACCTACTTACCTGGATTGTAATTCGTTAAGTTGTCTGTGCCCTGTAGATTAAGGGAATGAGATTGGATTAGTGTGGAGGGGGGTTTTATGGATCCAAGCAGGAGTTTTTAAGCTTTTGTACTTTTACGTCACAAGGCTGAGATGTTTGTGGTCCTGGATCTTAGAGCAGTGCCTGCACATAATAGGCATAAGGTTGCCAGGAAATAGAAATACAAATACTCAATTCAATTTGATCTTCAGATAATCAACAAATACTTTTTTAGTATAAATATATCCCATTCTGTACTTGGGACATACATATTACACTGCTGTTTATCTGAAATTCAAATTTAAGTGGGTGTCCTGTACTTTATCTGGCAACCCTACTAAAGAGCTCAATTAAGTATTTGTTGACTTAATAGACTGAAGGTCTCGTTTCTCCTGTAAAATGGGGCTAGTACCTGCCCCTGCCTCCATAAGGTTGATGGGCAGACTAAATGGCACTCAGTGAGTCCTCAATTTATTTGACTGACCGGGACCATCCGGTGAGCCGAAAGCCCTTCCACTTTCAAATGCAAAGACGCTAAAAATGCCTCCTCGAGGCCATAAGTGCCCAGGCCAGGCCTAGGTTGCCCGCACCTGCGAGCCTGGCCAGCCTCTTCCGGGTCAGGTGACCGCGCGCGGTCACGTGACCCGGCCCGAGTGCGGGCGGTGGAAGGCGGAAGTAGGAGAGGAGTTGGGCGCCGCTTCTGTGGCCACGGCAGGTAGCTAGCGCCGGCGCGGGGGGCGCGGCGGGCTGACTGCCTGCGCGGGGCGGGCCGGGGG